>NC_065448.1:77814361-78121147 GCF_917563875.1 Diabrotica virgifera virgifera
AGAAAGGTGCGGTTGGTGAAACCGTGGTTGGCGAAGGATCCACGATCCAAAGAAGAATATAACATAATCCCAATTTGGATAGGTATATTAGTACATAGAAATAAATATGATAAAATTGCGTATCTGTGAAATATGTATTATCATATCAACAAAAATAAAGACGCTGAGATCAGCCTGTACATTCGCCAGTATTTTAAACCTTCTGAACTATAAACTAATTGCTGTAGTATTACTACTAAGAACAAGCGCCAGTGGTGTATCATGAGTAATTTAACGCGACTGGTCAAATTATAAAAAATATATAAAAATAATAAAACATTCTCATTAAGGATTCAACAGATATCGCAACCGTGGATAAGTGAAACCACGGTTGATGAGCCCGCGGATAATGAGGGATTACTGTAGTGTAGTTTACCTCGGAGGTCCAGAAATATTATTTTGATCTTAACACTTTAAGGGCCATTTCTACAAAATGTGGACCAACATATATAGGCACATAAGTGGTATGTCAAGCAATATAAGCAAAGGATATTCTAATGGTTTCCAAAAATAGTATTATAATTTCTATTTATCTATAAAATGGCAAAAGAAAGGTACAGAGTCTTGATTCTATTTAATTCAATGTCAAAATTTAATAGCGACTATGCCATGACAGTCACAATCGCTAACGATTCTTATTCATTTTGATTTTATTTCCTATTTATTAGTACTTTGACACTGCTCAGAATTTTGGTTGGTCCACTTCCCTCTTGTTTATTGGCTATATCACATTTGTTGAATGTTTTTACAATACATCTTTCATTTGAGTTGATAAGTCACGTTGTGGATATTCTCTATTATTATATTTCTAATTTAATACTATCCTCTCTAATTTCTCCAAAACCAGCCAATGGCCTAGCCGGGTAAGATGGTGAAAAGTGCCCCCAGCTCGATTTAAATTCCATATAGGCCAATTTTTAGCACATATAGAGGAACTCACTTTGTGAAATTTTTAGCCCCCTAGGTGGTCACGTGACCCCCCTAGAGCCTATTTAGGCTTTTTATGTTTTTATTTTTATCTCAGGCGCATCAAGAGCTAGCCAAAAACTTTATTAAAAAAAGTTGTAAGTTCCAAAAAGATCTATAAGAAAAATTTTTTTTTTAATTTTTTGGCGGGAAATTCGAATTTTTAGAACAATTTTAATCTTTTAAATGACTCTGAAAAAAAAACTAAGACACTCGTTTTTACGAAAATTAATTATAATGTGTATTTTTGCACAATCTTTCACCCTGAATTTTTTCAGACTTTTAAAATTGGTGAAACGTACCTTTAAAAATAAAAAACCGCATTTTTTCAGTTTTTTTTTTCGTATTTTGAAACAATTTTATACATATTGTTCAAAAAAGGTAACACTGTCACTAGAATAGGTAAAAAACTGAAAAATAATTGGGGTTTGCTTAATAAAAATTTTTTGTAAAGCCATCCATTTTCAAAATACAGGGCGTTGAAGAAAACAAAATTTTACACATTTTTACGATTTTGCTGAAACTACTGGCAACATTGTAATAAAACTTGGCGGGATTTAAGAGCTGGTTATTGTGCATATTTTGACATACAATTAATGATTTGATATTCATCATTGGCTCGCATAGGGGTAATGGTCTGAACTTTTTAAAGAATAAAGATAGTACGCTACTGACATATTTCAAAATAACAATCGTTTTTTAATTTCTCGTTCAATTTTTGACAAAAAATGTATCTTCTTATTTTTTCATACGACGTGCCATTTTTATTCAAAAAATAAAAGATCTTAACCCTTACAAAGTATTCGAACTTCTAGTAGTTTCTACATCTACATACATAATAAACTCATACATCCATTATCAAAATTAATTCGAATACTTTGGAAGCGTTAAGATATTTTATTTTTTGCAGCAAAACAGCGCGTCGTATGAAAAAATGAGAAGATAGATTTTTTATTGCAAATTGAACGAGGAATTCAAAAATGATTGTTAATTTGAAATGTCAGTGGCGTACTATCTTTTTTTCTTTGAAAAGTTCAGACCATTACCCTTATGCGCGCCAATGATGAATATTAAATCCTTAGTTGTATGTCAAAACATGCACAATAACTACCTCTTAAAACCCGCCAAGTTTTATTACAATGTTGCCAGTAGTTTCGGCAAAATCGTAAAAAATATGTAAAATTTTGTTTTCTTCAACGCCCTGTATCTTGAAAATGGATGGCGTTACAAAAAATTTTTATGAAGCAAATCCCAATTATTTTTCAGTTTTTTACCTATTCTAGCGACGGTGTTAAATTTTTTGAAAAATATGTATAAAATTGTATCAAAAAAACGAAAAAAAAAAAACCGAAAAAATGCGGTTTTTTATTTTTAAAGGTACGTTTCACCAATTTTAAAAATCTGAAAAAATTCAGGGTGAAAGATTGTGCAAAAATACACATTATAATTAATTTTCGTAAAAACGAGTGTCTTAGTTTTTTTTCAGATTTATTTAAAAGTTTAAAATTGTTCTAAAAATTCGAATTTCCCGCCAAAAAAATAAAAAAAAAATTTTTCATATATAGATCTTTTTGAAACTTACAACTTTTTTAAATAAAATTTTTGGCTAGCTCTTAATGCGGCTGAGATAAAAAATAAAAACATAAAAAGCCTAATTAGGCTCTAGGGGGGTCACGTGACCACCTAGGGGGCTAAAAATTTCAGAAAGTGAAATCCTCTATATGTGAAATTCCTCTATATGTGCTAAAAAGTGGCCTATATGGAATTTAGATTGGGTTGGGGGCACTTTTCACCATCTTACCCGGCTAGGCCCTTTCCATAAAACGCAGCCATATTAATACTTTTTGCTTCAGTTTTCCTTGCAAGAAGCAAACAAAACATGACACCTCCTAAACTAAACCTAACCTTGCTTCTCCTAGTCCAGCCAGTCATGTCCATGTCACAGTAATTTCTACTCAAAATGAAATTTTAACCACTTTTTTGCAGTTGAAATTAATTTTGATATATCAAAAAATAATGACGTCATTTCTTCTTCTTGTTTCTTCACTTTTGGCGTGCATACTAGTGCATTTGGCAGCACATTTCTTAGTATTGCATTTGGTCTTGCTCATGGCAATATGAAATACTGTTTCTATGAATTTAATGATGAAGTTCAGTAAAACACAGATAACACAATAACAATAACACAATAAAAGGGGTTTAAACAGTTAAGTTTTAATGTCATTTATTTAGTTCAACTGAAATCTACAAGGCTCGCAAAGTCACATTTTGATGTTGCCATATTAATTTTGACATGTTTTGAGTAGAAATGTCAATGAGAATTAGGGCGCAGAAAGAAAAAAAGAAAAAAAAAACAATTGAACAAAATAAAAACATGGAGTGCTTAACGTCATTCTATACCTTCGTTGCAGGGTATGCCTCTCAGTTGCATACAATGTATTTATAGCAGAATACTCAAATCATATGTTTCAGTATTGAATACTTTATAAAAATAAATTATAATAAATTACGGAATTAATTATAATAAATATATTAAAAATAAATGGTATGGTAAACAATCCTCATTTTTTAATATGTTATTCCTTACAAAAAAACCTTTAATTGAAGCTCAAATAATTAAAAATCGTAAATTTGGGTCAAAAGTTATTAACTTTTTAAGAATTCCCATAACAGCCCATGTTAAAACTTAACTTTGACCCTTAATAGTAATTAAACAGCACGGTAAAACATTTTTTAAAAATCAAGTCTTAGGTTTTTGAAGTAAAATATAACATACTAAAATTTCATGTAAGTCCTTAATTCTTTGCCGAAGGTCTAGAACGTCATTAAAACCACAGCCTGGAAACATACAGATTAATAGTACAGTAGAAGTAGAAGAGAACTGAAATGGCAGACTAATTACCTCGTTATAAGCTGTTTTCGTTATATCAGACAACAGTAATATTGTGCGAACATATAAATATGTAGTTTTTTAAAACATTAACTTCCTATAGTGAAGCCATTCTGAGCATGTATGATGCTAAATATTGTTTGAATGGCACTTTTGAAAAGAGTCAGTGGATAAACAGGAAGAGTTGACAGGCAGTGGAGTTTATTACATCACTGGTCTAGCTAAGCCCACAGGTTTTAGTCTTTTGTATACAGGCAGCTGGCATATTTATTTGTTGCAATCACCACACCAAAACAGGAAAGTAAACATGTTTTTCTCATTTTCCCTCGTTTCTATAGTTCAATAGGAATTTCTTAGGACACCTGATGTACCTCGTTATAAGTGAAACCTTGTAATACCTGTGTTCGTTATAGAGAGAGTATACTGTATAAAGAACAAAGAAGGCACAGAGATAACTCAAATTATACAGATAACACAAGAATATTATAAAAACCTCCACAATACAAAAAATGCAACAACAAATAAAAATGTCAACTCTGACTTACAACTAGAAATCAGTAAGAATGAGATAAGAAGAGCACTCAAGGAGATGAAGAATAATAAATCACTAGGAAAAGACGGCATAACAGTTGAAATGCTAAAAAATGGTGGGAAGATAACTAGAGAAGTTTTGTACCTACTTATGAAAACAATATGTACTACTAAATACCCAACAATAGTAACACTGTCACTATTTAAGAAAGAGATTAAAAGGATGTAAAGAATTACAGACCCATAACTTTACTAAATGTGATGTACAATGTACAAGCTCTTAACCAAAATATTCATATTCAGAAATGTTTATTGCTTTTAACTACAGTAATGCTTCAAGTAACATAATAGCTCACCTAATAAAACATTTTCCCCCATGACCATTGGTCGCCTGGGGGGTTGGCCAAAATATAAATCAACATTTTTTTCCTATAACTAACAATAAAATTAACAATTATTAATAAAAAATATAACTAATGAATATGAAAAAAATTATAACTATTAGGTATAGTTTCCAGTGAAATTCCTTTGCTGGGATAAGCTTACACCAGGCACCAGAATACATAATGAAATTGTATAAAGTATTATGTTCTAAGATAAACATATAAACACAATTAAATTAAATATTAATTAAGATTTAATAAAGCATAAAAGGTCACTCATTAATTGAGAAGTATAGATTAAATTTTACCTATTAGAATGTCGTGAATACAAGCTCAAAATCAGTTAAGAACTGGTGAAGAGGCACAATACATGCAGAAGAAGAATAGAATGTCATGAGTCTAATAGTTATATTCCAACACTAGATTGTATCTATACTTCCATGCATCCCTTGCATATCCAACCAGTTCCCTCCAGCCCAAACCTCTCATAAGTTCCAACAATTCTTCCCTATCTAATCTACTTTTTCTGAACCACTTCATTCTGTAACCAAAATATTAACAAACATGTTAACAACACCAGGCAAGAGAACAAGCTAGATTTTGAAAGAACTTCAGTACAAGTGACCACCTTTTAACGATGAAGATATTGATTGAAAAGGCTAATGAATATCATATCCACCTATAATGGCATTTATAGAACTTGTGTGGGGCACTGGGCAGTAAAGAATTTTCTACAAAACAGCAGAAAAGGTTACAGAAAATTGCTAAATGCAAGAATGCAGGGAAAAAGACCTATTGGAAGACCTAAAAAGAGATGGGAAGACGAAGTGATGAGGATGCCAGGAACTTCCTGGGAACGTGTTCATGGAAAAGATCAGCGGTAAATCGAAATGATTGGAGAAGCTTGTTGAAGGAGGCCAATGCTCGATTTGGGCTGTAGTGCCATTGGATGGATGGATGGAACTATTAAACTAATGAACAAATGGATCCTATTAAAACCTATAAGTAAGACAAGGATATACAAGATACCATCTCATCCAAGCTTTTCCACCAAGCACTATAAGATGTGTTCAAACAACTACACTGGGATAACTGGGGTATTAACATAATTAGACAATATCTGAATCACTTATGACATGCTGACGATATGTCATTGTATTAAACAGAAAAAAGTGAAGAATTACAAAGAATGATGGAAGAACTAGATAGAGAATGGACAAATATAGGAAGATGAATTACAATAAAACAGAAATCATGAGCAATCAATGAAGAACTAATAACTAACTTGTCGCACTCCTATTTCTATTATTGATAGTTTCTGTATTTCCCTTATGTTATTGCTTATGCTACAAAGTTGTCCATTGTCATCTTCGTTAATCTGATCAGTTTTGCTGGTATATTAATGTTTTGCATTTCTTGTAAGAGGTGGTGTCTATTTACAGAGTCAAAAGCTTGCTGAAAGTCTATACTGCTTTTCAATCAGTTTTGTTAATAGGTGAATTGCGTCTCTAGAGTCGATTTCCCTTTTCTGAAATCTTGTTGGTATTGTCCTAGTGTATTTTTTTGGTGTATTTATTTATTCTGTTTCTCAAGATGCTTGTCAGTATATACACAAGGTATCCAGAAACTCTACCGACAAACGAAGACAGGAGATAATTTTAAGACCATTTAACCCCATTCACCTAGTCCATAAATGCTTCCTAAGGGAGCTAGAGCTCTTTGAAGATGGCGTCGTGTAATTAGTTTTTGTTAAATTCCTCCAGAACGCTTCTATCTAGAAAAACGAAAATTGGAATGCATATATTTACTTTCCAGAGATGAATCTATTGCATCCGTTGTAAATTTCTAGTTTTGGGTAGGGCAACAGTTATTTTATCGCATAACTTTTTTGTCTTTAACTTTTAAGCATTTTTGACACTGGATTATTAAATTGTGAGGTATTCTAGTACTAAAAGGTCCTCTTGATTTAAGTCGATGGGACACACCGTTTCCTAGAAAAATCGATTCGAAAGTTTTTCGTTTTGGGAATTTGGAAAAAAAATTGAAAAGATTTTTCAAAAAAAAAATGATGTTTTTACCAACTTAAAGCAAGAGTAACTTTTAGTACTCTAATACCTCATAATTTAATAATCTAGTGTCAAGAATGCTTGAGAATCATGATACTATGACAAGAAGATAAATCAACGCGCATGATGGTCTTGCATCCCTATCGCTCACTGTGACGTAAACCAGAGACAACTTTCCTGGCGCCAAGTTGAATTCTTTATTTGTGTTCATGTTCATTCGTGTTAATAGAATAGTTATCTCTCACGTGTTGCTTCAAAACGTATTGAATGAGATTTTTGTTTATTCGTTTATGTAGTAAAAAACTTTGACATTATATAGTTATATAAATTTTGTGGTGAAAATATTCAGTTTACTGTGTTAATATCAAATAATTTGCTTATAGAACGCAAGTTGCTCTCAGCTATTATATCTGTACCTATTTTATAAAGAAGACTAATTTTTGTTTACCGTGTATTGTGCAGTGGTGGGTTGTATAAACAATAACAATAAAAAAAGTAAAACTTTTTCGAAGTGTCGTTTTTTCGTGTTTCCTAGAGACAAACACATATGTAAAGTGTGGGTCTCCAAGTGTTTTCAGCGTTACCTATTCGAATCCAATTTTAGAGTTACTTAATAATACAGAAAAACTAGATTTAAATATTGCTCACAAAATAAATAAAGACTTTTTGACTGTCAAAGGTGCTCAACGCCAAAAGGTTAAATTTGCCACTAAATTATTTTCACATACAGTTTTTCGAGCCATTTCTAGATTAGGAATTTTAGGTTTATATAAAAATAAAATCAACAGTTGGCTTGAGTGCTCTGACTTCTTCAAAACTGTTAATTATTGGTTTGATATTTTTAACTCCAGAGTACCTCACAGTGACTCTAGAAATCATATGAAAGCATATGGGTTGGCTTTGAGGTAACAAAATGAAATTTTAAATAAAATGGAGGAGACAATATTATCTGTAAGAAAAATGGGATCTAAGTCTTCCAATCTACTTCCATTTCAGCGAGGTATAATAATATCAATAAAATCTTTGAAACAACTTTTTCTTGACTTAAAAAAGGACTTTGATATAAAATATATATTATCTTACAATCTTAATCAGGACCCTCTAGAAGGACAATTTTCAATTATAAGAGCAGTTGGTGGTCTACATTCTACATGATCATCCAACTGCTATGGAATTTAAGTATACAGAGATTAAGAAACTATATAATGGGTAGAAATAATAAAATTATTTCAGCATCTGCAAACGTAAATGATGTATCAGAGTCTGCCAATGTTACTATAACAATCTAATTAATTGTGAAATTGTAACTGAAGAGATGTTTTCCTCGCTAAACCTGCCTAGTGGTGATATAGAAATTGATCACGAAGTTTTAGTTGACAGTGAAGAAGATTTTATTAGTCCGAATATAACAGACCTGGAATGGGATGGATTGGAGAATTTAGCCAGCTTCATTGCATTTAAGTTAAAAAAAAAAAGAAAAACTTGGATATATTCCGGATGCTAACGATAAATCGTTTACTTGGGTAAACCACGTTTTCGAGTGTGGTTTACTAAAACCAACCCTGGAATTTGTAACTAAATGTAGTGAACTGAAACATATTTTTCGTACTTATAATCGCAGTACATTAAAAATTAGTAAACATTATCTGAAAAACCTATTAGAAGCCGCAAAACAAGTATATCTCAGTGACGACGTAAAATTACTTTTTTAGATTTAAATTGTATTTTAAAATAAAGATGCTAAATAAAAATATTAAAGATAATTACAATATCCGCAAGAGAAAAATCATAAAAATTGTCAAATAGTATCATAAATAAATAAATAATAATAAATAATATTCATAAAGTCTGAAGTATGATACGCTTTTCGTTTATTTTTCAAATTATTTACGTTTTACCGGCTTTGTATAATATTTAATTTATGTCTTACAGCTTTATTTATTTTGTGTGTAATGTACACAATCAAATCGTAGATTCATATATTTCTATAATTAATTTTACAAATTAATTATGCATTTTCAAACCACGTATTCACATAAAGTAACTAGTTATGAAGTCTTAGTGCAACATTTGGCATCAAGGCCCACTCACCTTTAACAGTTCAAGTTTCAAGTTATTCATTTATAGTAATGAAACAGCGTTGCCATATGATTCATTGTCAAAATAAGATAGACACAAGTTCCCTGGTTTAGTCTCGCAGTGACGTCATGCGCCAGTCGATTGAATTTAGAATTGCAAGTGTGCATATCTTCCTGTCATAGTATCATGCTTGAGAATTAAAGACAAAAAAGTTATGCTATAAAATAACTGTTGACCTACCCAAAACGGACGCCTACGGCCGGTACTAGAAATTCGCAATTAATGAAATCGATTCATCTCTGGAATATAAATTAATAAATGTACCAGTTTTCGTCATTCTAAATAGTTTTTTTTTTGAAATTTTCTTTTTAAATCCAAACAAAGAAAAATTTTCAAAAAACAAAGAAAAATTTTCAAATTGATTTTTCTAGAAAACGGTGTATTCTCTCCACTTAAAGAAAGAGTACCTTTTAGTACTAGAATACCTCACAATTTAATAATTCAGAGTCAAAAATGCCTAAAAATTAAAGACACAAAAGTTATGCGATAAAATAACCGTTGCCCTACCCGAAACGGACGCCTATGATCGGTAGGTACTAGAAATTCACAATGGATGGAATAGATTTATCTCTGGAAGGTAAATAAGCGTACCAATTTTTGTTTTTCTAAATAGAAGCGTTCTAAAGTATTTGAGAAAAACTAATTACAAGACGCCATCTTCAAAGAGCTCTAGCTTCCTTAAGAAGCATTTTTGGACTAGGTGAATTGGGTTAAATTGTCTTAAAATTATCTGAGGAATCTCCTGTCTTCGTTTGTCGGTAGAGTTTCTGAACACCCTGTATTTAAGACAAATCCTAAATTAAATAAAGAAGATCAGACCAAAGAAATAAAGAGAACAATAAGGCTACATTAAAAATGAATTTAAATCCATTTCTCTTAAAAATTTTCAGCAGTTTCTTAATGTGAGCTTTTTCTTCTTTTTTGAGCCATTTCTTTTCGAAGAGCTTGATCTGATGATTTCTTACAGTTTTATAATTTTTAGCTTTTTAATTCTTAGATTTGGTAATATTTTACATACCTATATTCTATATTTATATGATTATACAAGTATAAAATATATTTAGTTAGGGTCACCTAGGGTTGGTGTGACGTAAAAATATGCAAATTTGATTTTAAAATAAAAAAAAATATATTTGCTTTTAATTGAATGGTTTCATATTTTTAATGAAGACTTTCTGGTTAATTGTCACAATCATTGCACAGTGAATAGGCATGTTGCATTTTTAAAATTCCTTCTACATTATGTTTTATTTAAGAGGGTAAGGTGTCACACTATCCCTTCATTATGGGGTTACTGTGACTAGGATTAGGGATAGTGTGACAACTAGCTTTTTTTGCCATTTAAAAGCACCTAGGATTGAGTGTGCCTTGGTGTGACAAAGAAAGACATTACAAAAATATTGTAATAATTTTTGGCATTTAAAAATTTGACAATTTTAGAAAAAAAATGTGAAATTTCTTATTTAAAACACCAATTTTTTTATTAAACGTAGGTATTTTATTGAGAACCTTTTCTTATTTTACAAATTCAGTAACATCTAAACATCGACTTTTCCATTAAAAGTATACCGAATTCTTTCAGCATTAAGGGATAATATCGAATCCATCAATATTCCTATAATCTGAGACATTCTAATAAATGAACTGTATTTTTCATTAACAACAAAACACTTTATCCTTATCAACACTTCTTAATCCTACGACTTCTATTTCATCTTTAGTGTCATCAAAGTTTTCAATTACACACACTTACCTAAAATAGCAGGTCTACCACGCTTCCCACCCATAAAAGTTGCAACTATAAAAGAGCCTTGTTTAATATCTTCCTCGTTTACAGGTTTTAGTGTCGCAGTTTCCTCTAAGAATTCCTCTTCTGCTTCGTCACTTTCCCCTAAAGACATATCTTCTCCTCGTCACTATCTGATTCATCTTTATTTGACTTTTTCTTGTTTATTGTTTTTGGAGAGGTTTTCTGTTTTCCTTTAATGGACTAAGCCTTTTTGTCTTTAAAGAACTGATGTACATATTCTTCTTTTGTTATTATTTCTGCACTATCAAATCTTCGTTTAACTTTATTTTTTACGCAAGTTTGAACTATCTTTTCCAGAAGCATAATATGCTCAAACACTTTCCCTGGTGTTTCTTGCCCAACAGAAAGTTTGGTGATTTGACACCTTTGTAATGGACTGGAGGATTGGCCAGTGATTTGATGCTCTTTTAATAGAGTGATAGATGATGAACCAGCGATCCCTTGCTCTTCTGATGAACGGTTGCAAGTTACTGTCAACCATACCCTGATCAAACTAAGGTAGTAAGTGGTGATAGTGTCACATGTCACACTATACCCATGTTTCACTGTCACAGAAACCCCACATTGTGAAAATCAGTGGGGTTACTGTGACATGCCTAAAAAAATTATAAATTTAGACATTTAGACATATTAAATGAAGACAATTAGGCCTTTAAAATAAGTTTAAATGTTTAAAATAAGTTATGCAATACTATGCAGAGAAAAAAATCATAATTAAATACAAATAATTTTGAAGAAATCCAAAATTTGGACTAATATATCAGAATTTCAAATTTGAATTCAAATACATACATACATAAATAAATACTATGATTTTAACCTAAAAAACAGAAGGGACTGAAACAATTTTTTTTAAATAATCTGTTGAAATGCAATAGAAGTGTAATATAACATCATATATATGTAAAATAAAAGCACAATATAAATTAGTATTTAATGTTGTCACACTAACACCACTGTCACACTAACCCTAGGTGACCCTATATTTATTGTCTCAACTCACATCCCGTATAGTGGAGTCAATGAAGGTTTTCACCTCCGATTTCGTTGAACCTGCATCGATTTTCATGAAAATTGGTAAGTATGTAGAGGATACCTCAAGAAACAAAGGTGACATGGTGCCAACTTGCGCTTTTACCCTGGGGGGGGGGGGGATGCCACCCCTTCTCGGGGGTGGAAATTATTTTATTAAAAATAATACCACTAATCGATAGAGGGACAAATTATAAGTAAAATTTGTTATATAAAGTTATTTCAATAAATCAATAGTTTTTGAGTTATTAAAGATCAAAAGTTTTGATTTTTCCTGAAAAAAATCCATGTTTTAAAGCAGTTTTTCATAAATAACTCAAAAACCATAAGTTTCTTCAAAAAAGTTGTTATTACCAGAATCGAAGAAAATATAAAAATAAATAAGTTCCTTATTCGAAAAATCCTTTATTACATATACAAAGTGAGGTATTGAATGTATATTTTTTTTCCGCGCGTACTCAAATCTTAGTATTCAATCTTAAATAACAGGAAAACGATGCACTTTGTTCAATATAGATATTAAACATTTTAATAAAGTACTTAAAGGTAACTATCAAAAAGCTATATAAGAAGTCGATAGCATCAAAATTAAGCAAGTTATGATGGAAATAAGAGGACCCTTTCAAATTTTTTAGGGAAGAATGAAAAATGAAACATACGTCATTTCCACAAAAATTAAAATTTATAGTAACCCATTTAAAACTTTATTTATTCTAACATGAGTAATAACTTCAACAACTTTGACCGGTTTAGAATGCATATTTTTGAAAAAAAATACAATTAAAAAAAAATAGAATTTTTCAAATTTTCGTGAATTTCATTTTCTTTTGATAATAACTCCAAAAATACTCGATATACTTAAAAAATGGTAGAGAACAAAATTTTAGTTCTAACTTTATTTAAGCTTTTTCTTTTTTTAATATTTTTTTACGACAAAAAATAACCGAGATAGAAACATTTAAAACCTAAATTTTACTGCGAGAACCATGTAACCGGGGCCCATTCACCTTGTATTTAAAAAAAAAAATAAAGGATTTAGAAAATTATGTTTAATACATTGTTATAGAACTTTTACTTAGCTTTGTAATGGTTTTTGGATAAATCTCATATTTTAAAATTTAACGGAGTTATTTTAAAAAAACCAATAACATTATCTTCGAAAAAATTTTATAGCGGAGATTTTGTATGTATACAGGTTGTGGGAAGTCCAATTAGTCGTTTGTTGTAGGAGATACGAAAAAAGTTTATTTAGGTGAGATTGGGGCATAGATAATATCAGAATTTAAATACATTTCCAAATATACAGGGCCACCCATATTGACAGGGTGAAACAAAATTATCTTTTGTTTACTGGAACACCCTGTATATTTTTACATTTTTGGATTCTCCTCTATGTTTTATTTCTTAAAATATCAGGTTTTGTGATGTTATACGAAGTAGTTTAAAAGATAATTACGTTTTTATTTTTAAATTTCATAGCAATATTCACCCCCTGTATAATTGTAGTGATTTGACATCAGAAAATCAATTTATATGCAAGTGATTTTTAATATAATCTATTATTGTTAGAAATTATTAATCTAGCAAAACGTTTAATTTTAGCTAATACAGGGTTGGTCGAAACTGAATGAGTGTTTTCTCAAAGTTTGAGAGTACGAGTTTTCTCAAACGGAGCAGCCTGGAATGCCTGTAATGAGCATTGTAATGAAATGCTATTGTATGTCCACAAATCCCTAACTTTATCTCTTTAATTATTTTAAATATTGTAAACGATTAAAAAACAATCAAATTAATTTGAAATGAATAACCAGTGTATATCTTCCACATTTACTTCATATTTAACGTAGCCTGTACCATAACATTGCACAGATTATTATCCCTGTATAGCAACGACATACCATGAATATGAATTCATACTTGAGAAATGACCTATATCCAGTCTCACAAAAAAAGGGATTCCTCAAACATAATGTATATGCAGACAAAATCATCCAAAGTGGTTTGCGATATCTAATTAAAGGCCCTACCAAGTTGGTTTTGTTGAATATAGCATGGAAGCACGACGATACTTTAGTGATAAGCGTATTTTTCGTAGTAGCTATAGTATGTTGTTTTATATTATGTATTACCTATATTAAATTAGTTTTAGTATGTTTCGTTTATCTAAAAGAATATAAAGCAAACAAAAATTCTGTTTTTCTTGTAGTTGTTTTTTCGTATAGATATTGTTTTATATTGTAGTAAATTGAATTTAGTTTTAGTATGTTCCGTTTGTTTGTAGAATTATATTTAATTAGATTTGCTTTAATTAAATAAATTTTCAATTATATTTTATGTATTTGTGGAAAAGGAAACCTAGCATTAGCGGTTACATTTCTATAACGGCCAATTGTTTTCTATTTTTAGTGGCCGTTATTGTCAGGTTTTACTGTACCAATAATATTTTATTAAATTATGAAATATTATTTAAATAAAAAATTTATAAACTTGATAAAAGAAAATTTGCTAAGAATTTACTCCTCTATCTAATTATGGGGTTATTTTTAATAAAATAGTGTTCACCCATGAGAAAGGGTAACATCCACCCCAGGATAAAAGTGCAAGTTGGTACCACATCATTTTTGTGTCTTGAGGTATCCTCTAACTACTTACCAATTTTCATGAAAATTGATGAAGGTTCAACGAAATCAGGGGTGAAAACCTTCAGTGACTGCTTTTTGGAAATATAAAAGATTAATTTTTTTCGTGATTGTCGATTTGCTAATTTTCTGATTTTTGGTTGCTATAAGGTGTAACAAATTAATAAAAATTATAAACCATGCACATAAATGTAAAAAAATATTTATTTTACTTAATTAAACGAGATTGCTTGAGCCAGAATGCTGAAATCTGCATTTTTATCATTAAAAAAAAGGGGGAGTTCACCCCTAAAATGCAGAAAGCGCAACTTGGTGCCATATCACTTTTGTTTTTTGAAGTATCCTCTAACTAATCAACAATTTTCATGAAAATCGATGAAGGTTCAAAGAAATCGTGGGTGAAAACATTCAGTGAATACACTTTCAGAAATATAGAAGAATAAGGTTTTCGTGATTTTCGACTTGTTAATTTTCGGATTTTTGTTTGCTATAAGGTTTGAAAAATAAAAAAAAATGTAATTTATGCACATAAATATAAAAAAAATATTTATTTTTCTTAATTAAACGAGATTACTTGCGCCACAGAATAACTAACCTAACCATGTGGTTAGTTATTCTGTGCTTGCGCCATAATACGGAAATATGCATTTTTCACAATTTAAAAGTTAGGGGTGTATTACACCCCTAAAATGCAAAAGCGCAAGTTGATGATATATATCTTTTATTTCTTGAGGTATCCTCTAACTACTTACCGATTTTCATGAAAATCGATGAAGGTTCAACAAAATAGGAAGTGAAAACTTACAGTGAATGCACTTTCAGAAATCTAAAAAATAATTTTTAAAAAGGGGTGTATTTCACCCTTAAAATGCAAAAAGCGCAAGTTGGCACTATGTCACCTTTGTTGCTTGAGGTATCCTTTAACCACTCACCAATTTTTATGAAAATCGATGGAGGTTCAACGAAATCTGAGGTAATAACTCATATCCACCTTCATTGACTCCACTAGTATAGGTATAGCATAATTTTGATTTTATGGAAACTATGGAAATTTTATCCCTATATTTATTGTCCCAACTCACATCCCGTATAGGTATAGCATAATTTTGATTTTATGGAAACTATGGAAATTTTATAGAAAAATTAAAAAAAAACTATTCCACAATATATTTATCTTAATTTTCTTCATTTGCGGCAGCTGTATTAAGAACTTTAAATAAAATCACCAGTTTGGAGACTCAATAAAAAACCAGGTTTTTTTCTTAACCTTGGTTTAAACCAAGGTTCTAAGCACATTGGTTTAAACCTGCCAACCCTGAGTGTTAGAATCAATTTCATCTTCAAAATAGAGGTGACTATTTCTTTAGTTTTTCAATATTCTTTTAAAAATCCTTACTTGTTAATTGCTTTATTTATTCATTAATTAATTAATAGGAATATTTTTCACCCACTATGTATTCAGTGATTATAATAATTTATATACTCTGCAATAAAGAGACTAATAATGGAGAAAAGAGAAAAATTGACAAATTGATTTTAATAACATACTGTTATTATCGGAACGAGCGAACGAGTAGATAAATTTTGAACATCTTTAACAGTTAAAATATATCGAGGGGAGTGCTGAGCGATGGAATAATAAGCAATAAGCGACAAATGTAGATAACCACTGCCGGTAATTTAACAATGGTATTACGTTACCTACTCCTTGTGACAATAAAATATACATATACATACAAAAATGACAATAAAATATACCCTTACGCTAGATCCCGCGTACCAAAAAAAAAGTTGATTAATAGCAAGCTGAAAATTTTTTAATAGCTTAGAAAAGGATTTTTAGTCGGACAAACTTTGATGTATGGGAACACTAAAACAGGAAAGTTTTAATTGTGGAACGTGTCACCCTGACAAGTTTATGATTGTGAAAACTAGCAGGTTGTTTTTAAGTTTATTCAATAGCAAACTTTATATATGATATATGAAAAAATGTTTGTCTGATAAATATGTTAAGCATTTTAATAAGTCCGACACGTAGAACATGTCAGATGACAGGAATTATATTGGTGGTAAATAGCAGTCTGATTTTGCATCAGAGTTTAATGAAAGGGTGACAAATCAATTGGAAGTTCTGTCATACAAAATGCATGGGAAGTTTTCATAGTCTGATGTTCGAAACCTGTAACCTGCTCCACAATTATTAAAACTTCCCCTGTTCCAGTGGTCCCGTACATCAAAGTTTGTCCGACTAGACACCATTAAGCTATTAATAACTTTTCAGCCTGCTATTAATCAACTTTTTTTTAGTACGCGGGATCCAGGCCTAATATTATTTCCAGTACATACTTAACTGTAATAAGCCTTTAAAATTTTACTATTTTTTACAGCGCGCAGCGTCTCAAAAACATGGTATCCACTGGTCTGGTGGCAGGGTGTTGCTCTACGTAGCATAGCGCTAAATCAAACGTAGCCGCAGCGTCTATGTAGATTACCCGTTGTTCGCTGTTGAGATCTTCTTCCCCATCACTTTCATCGGAAGGTTTTGAAGGTTTTTCTGTAACCATTTCAATGATTTGCTGATCATCATGTATCACGTGGCCATTATCATCAGCTGGCACCCATTCTTCTACATCTACATCATTGTTATTCACCTCTTCACAGCCTGGAATATTTTGCACAAGGTCCCTTAGCAAATTGGTTTCTTCAGCTTCTAGATCTGGCATTTCTTCGTAAGTAATGCTTGGCCAAATTTGTTTCTAAGAGTTTATCTTAACTAGCTTATTCACAGATTCTTAAGTCTCTGCTACCCAGTAAATGATGCCTTTTATATTTATTTTCTTGAATTTTTCTAACGGTGACAGTAATTTATCTTCATCACTAATTAGTCGGCTCAAGAACTGCTTTCTGTATAACAGTTTCACATGCTGCAAAACGTGCTGATCCATTGCCTGTATCAGAGGGGTAACGTTTGGTGGTAGGAAAACAGCTTCTATATCTCCACAAACAATTTTACCATCTGACAGATGAGACGTTGCATTGTTGATGAGAAGCAGAGCACAGGTTGGTAAGCCTGATGTTTTACAAAAACACTTAACTGCTAGAACGAATTGGTTTTTAAAGCGTTCCATAAAAGATGTGCATTCATCTAAGCTTTTTTGGAATTCCTGTAGTACACAGGTAGAGAATTGATCAAACGTGTCAGATGAATGTATTCTTCTATTATTTAAAGGGTTCATTACTTCATTCTTATTATCATTATCATATCTTATTGCGTTCAAAACGTACTCTACTTTTTTTTTGGAGGTCGTCTGACATATGTCTCCGATGGCACTGCAGCCTCATGGGCTTATTGTGCCAACCATCCTACCTTTTATGTCACCCAATCCACAAGCTTGGTTCCACGTACCAAATTGTACATCCCTAGCATGGATTGGGTGGCATATTCTGCTGGACTTAATTTTGGTTGTCCATAAATAGCCTGCCTCTTGTGATCCAAAGCCTCACACTCGTACAGTACATGATATGCTGTTTTAGTTCCCCTATTGCACAGTCTGTAGTTAAGGTTCCCTTTATACAGCCCAATTCTATTCAGGTGTCCTTTCAGGGCACAGTGACCCGTGAGAAGACCTGTAATTATGCGGAGCTGACTCCTATGTAATTTTATTAGTTCCTCAGCTCTCCGTTTTGAGGGTTCCCTTATTAAGGGCCTCCCGTGTCGCTGACCAGGTACGTTTCCCCAGTATTCTTTGTGTTTGTTTTTGACCCATTCCCTGACTTGTCCCCTACTTATTGTTTTAGGTACTCCTAGAGCAGGTTCTGGGCCAAAATATGAAGTTGATGAACCGTTCCTTGCCAGCTCATCTGCTTTCTCATTACCGTCTATCCCGGTGTGTCCTGGCACCCAGTATAGAGTTACACTATTTCTTTCGGCCACTTCTTCCAGTTCTTGCCGGCATTCCCATACCAGCCTTGACGTCACTTTCGGGCTCATTAGTGCTTTCAGTGATGCTTGGCTGTCTGTGAGTATATTGATCCGTCTATTTTCATAGGCCCTCAAGTTGTTCATTGTGACACACTGCAGAATTGCGTACATTTCCGCTTGAAACACAGTTGTGTATGTTCCTAGTGAGAAACTGAGTCCTACATTCTCTGTTTCACTAAAAATACCGGCTCCAGTGCCTTCATCGGTTTTTGATCCGTCCGTATACCAGATCGTTCCCCTGATTTTGCTACTGATGCTGTTCCACTCCCTTCGGTCATTGATTTCTATTCCGAAGTTCCTATTAAATGTGTATTTTGGTACCATGTGGTCAGTGTATGTATCAGATATACTTACTCCACCTTGGTTCCAAATCTGATTATGCCCAAGGTTCTCGTATTTATCCCTTGGTTTTCCTTGCAGCCTGTATGCTCCCATCCTCGCTTCCCCTTTGATAAATATATCAAGAGGGGGTAGGTCTAACAGGGTTTCCAGTGCCGCCGTCGGTGTTGTTTTTATTGCTCCCGTTATTCCCAAGCATGCAAGTCTTTGTATCCTGCTTATCTTGTTTATAGCGGTTCTTTGCTGCATCTTTGTCCACCATACCAAGGATGCATATGTTATCATGGGTCTCACTATCATTGTATATGTCCAGTACGCCATTTTCGGACGTACTGTACTTAATGGTAGACGTATTATTTATGTTATCATTTTTTATTAAAAGAGTGTTTTAAAAAAATCTGTTTAATCCGAAAAATTCGGTAATCCGAAATGGGTTCGGTCCCAATTATTTCGGATTACTGTAACTGCACTGCACTTTGTAGAGACTGGTTTGAACTTCTTGGCTGTTTTTATAACGAGTACAGTATTTTGTAAACAAGAATCGTTCTGGTGTAGTCTATAAATTCGGAAATAGATCATTCTCCTTAAGCCTCGGTTTCCTCTCGAAAGCGGCACCGACAAGCTGCGACCGTAACACTGCGATGAATGACGTCATAAAAAACTGTACCACGCAAAATAATAGCGGTGGTTTCCAAGGATGCGTTGGAAGCCACCGCTTGCTGAGTTTGCACATTCCATTACCGCAGTGAAGAACCTTGAATTGTTCACCATAATCTGACGTACGTAATTCATCGCAGTGTTACGGTCGCAGTTTGTCGGTGCCGCTCTCGGGGAAACCCAGGCTTTAGTCTGATTTAAAAAGGTGACTCTAGAAGCTTCACTGTCATTGTGGAACCTTCATATGCACGACCGTCTTTGCGTCACAAAATTATTGTTGTTCTCGTGTTCATATGCTTATAACGTATGTCCTAAAAGTTTTGGCACGAACTATTTTAACAAATTTTTTTGTTAATGAAGAAATTTATTTAAACACTAACTAGTTGTCATAAATTACAACTTAATGCTTAACTAAACTTTACTATCAAATTATGTGGAGTGGCCTATTCTTCTCAACTAGACGCAAGTTTCTTTGAATGTCTTTCATGAATTCTTGGGCGGACTTCAGATTAATTTCTGTTAGTTGTTCGTAAATTCGCCGTCTTAATTGTTCATCTTGGGCTTCCCAGCCTCCATGATAATCTTTCGTAGACAGTAAAGCCCAAAAATCCTTTATTGGGCGAGCCTGGGGCAGGTTTATTATCGTTTTAGGGAACAAAGGGTATTTAATATTGTAGAAGCCAATTTTGGGTATCTCTTGAGTAATGGTGTGATGCTAGGTCTGAAGGATTTACGCTTGAAAGTATTTGGGGCACTTATGACTCTTTCGATATTTAGGACCATTCCTATTCAATTCCAACGATATGGTACTCTTAGAACATCTGTATAGATAAGCCGATCTTCTAGTTTCCATTCCAAGCTGGTATTTTTGCTCTTCTCACTAATGGCTCTGACTTCTGTGTAGTAAATGCACTTGGTCTTCTACATTTTGGTAGATTTAGCCATGGCGTTCTCTGCTCGCACTTTGTTACTATGTTATAAATGGTTCTGCGTGAATTGTTTTCATTCTGAAAAATTTGACAGATTTCAGCTTTGAGTACCCGCCCAACCAACTTGTAGATAGTTTTTCTTATTTATAATTGATACTACATCTTAAAGCGAAAAAAGCGAATAAATAAATTTTAACTGACACTAGATAATGTAAACAATCTTTTGTTTCCAAAGGCAACTTGATATTATTTGGTTTTTATTAAAATTAAAGCCAATGAATTAATTTTGTGCAATTTTTTGTTTATTGTGAATTAACTTTTAGGACATACGTTATTAAATGCATTAAGGTACATATTAAAATACAAGAGGGCTGACTACTACACATACAGAAGACAGAAATGCAGGTTTCTCAAACATATTTATATCCTTGAGTACACTTCTTCTTCAGCTTTAAGTAATGCAACTTTGGACATAGGGCATCCTCCAATTGAATCCAGTGTTTTTTTTATTTTGCGCCACTTGCTCCCAGTTCAAGGGTACAGGCAAAGAAGGTGCTGTCAAAATAATAAGTTTCGAGAAAAATTGTTTTAGAGGTTAAGACTCTCTGGTGTTTGTAATTATTTATTCACTGACGAAAACTGGTTTATTTACTAAATTTGCTGGAATTACAGTGATGGCATCAGTTTACGACGTCTACGTGTACACAACATGATATAGCACTTTTTTCGCCTGGACCGCGCGGACTTGCCACCTTCTTAGCCTGACTAGCGAAATTAAAATATGTTGTTTTTCCTGACTGAACACGTTCATAGCGGTGATTGATTTATAGAATGATAGTCGAGATCGCTGGCTAGCAGAGGGGACCAGATACTAATTTTCTGAAAAAATTGACATATCCACCTTCTTTGTCTGTACCTACCCTTCAGTTGTGTCCTCCAATCTTCTTAATGTTATCAACCCATCTCACGTGTGGCCTTCCTCTTCTTCTCCTACGTAACCATGGTCTCCATTGTTGTATTTCGTGATTTTATCTTGTATCCTTCAGTCGAGCATTGTGTCCATTTTAATTTGGCAGCATGTTCTACGTTTTTTTACTTTGGTTTTATGTACACTTCAGCTGAGTAAAATGCAAGAGCGGTTAGTTAACGTTTATATTGATTATTTCTTTGTTTTTACTTACATTTTCCCTTTTACTCCAATATTTATATTACAATCAGTTTGTTTTTTAGATTTTCTCCAAGACAACAAAATGGGAATCATGGAGCCACTAATTGAACATTCATCTCACAAAGCAAAGTATATGAATCTACATGCTAAAGAAAAAACATTAACTAAACATATGGAAGTGGTATCTGGAAAAAGACCTTACAAATGTGAAATTTGTTTTAAGCAGTTTACTAGATCAAGTTCTTTGAAAACACATTTGACAATACACACTGGAGAAAAACCTTACAGGTGTGAAATTTGTTTTAAGCGATTTAATCGATCGAGTGATTTGAAAACACATATGAGAGTACACACTGGAGAAAAACCTTACAAGTGTGAAATTTGTTTTAAGCAGTTTACTACATCAAGTTCTTTGAAAACACATTTGAGAATACACACTGGAGAGAAACCTTACAAGTCTGAGATTTGTTTTGAGCAGTGTTCTCAGAAAATTAACTTGGAAAATCATTTGATAGTGCACACAGAAGAAAAACCTTATAAGTGTGAAATTTGTTTTAAGGGATTCATTCGAGCAAGTGATTTTAAAAGACATTTGAGATTGCATACTGGAGAAAAACCACACAAATGTGAAATTTGTTTTAAGCGATTTTATCAATCGAGTGATTTGAAAACACATATGAGAGTACACACAGGAGAAAAACCACACAAATGTGAAATTTGTTTTAAGCGATTTAATCGATCGAGTGATTTGAAAACACATATGAGAGTACACACTGGAGAAAAACCACCCAAATGTGAAATTTGTTTTAAGCGATTTAATCGATCGAGTGATTTGAAAACACATATGAGAGTACACACTGGAGAAAAACCTTACAAGTGTGAAATTTGTTTTAAGCGATTTAATCGATCGAGTGATTTGAAAACACATATTAGAGTACACACTGGAGAAAAACCACACAAATGTGAAATTTGTTTTAAGCGATTTAATCAATCAAGGGATTTGAAAAGACATGAGAGTACACACTGGAGAAATGCCTTACAAGTGTGAAACCTGTTTTAAGCAGTTTTCTCAGAAAATTAACTTGGAAAATCATTTGATAGTGCACACAGAAGAAAAACCTTATACACCGAGAGAAAAAAATTCTTGACGTAAAGAAACTTTATTAATATTTAAGAAAGATCGACTTGGCATATTGCCTAAGAAATATATCTTTGTATGTAAGATATAATTTTCTAAAATATTTCAAATAAATTTTAATTAACCCAAAGAAATATATCTTAAACATGGTTGAACTATCACTTTCTTGCAAACTGCAAATCCGTTTGTCAGAAAGAAATTATACTTGTCATAAGAATATATTTTCTTGGCATTACAAAACTCTTCTTTCTGAGAAATAATATTTCTTAGTAAGGAATATTGTTATCTTACCATTATTAATTAATGTATTTAATGTTAAGAAATATATTTCGCAGAAATAATTGTATATTTAGAATTAAGTTACATTTCTTAAAAATAAAGTGATATTACATACGGCGAAGTAAATCATTCTGTTAAGGTAAAATTATTCTTTATTAGATAATAAAAAGAGGATATAAAACGTTAGATATTAATACATACAAATAATTTCTTCACTCTTAAACCACTGGCTTCTATACAATAATAAAAGGATGGAGAGGCAAATCCAACTTCTTTAATTTTTCCTTATTTTTGTTAATAGCACTTTGTATATCAGCAATTACCTAAAACAAACCCGTTATGTAGAAAGAGTAAACTTATTTTAAAAACAAATTTATAAGGATATAAGTACATACTTATTTTGACAAAAGGAAATACAAAAAAAAAACAAATACACGGGCCCACATAAAAACTATTAATTTTTTGGTATAAGAACGGTAGGTATCAGTAACAGTAGTTCAAACATGGCTTTATTTATCCTACCATCTTTGTTAATTTTTTTCTTTTTGTATATGAAATATTAATTATTTATCTGTATAATATTAAGTCACACAATAGACATTGTTTAGCTAAAACAAGAAGAAAAATACAACCAATGTAAAACATTTAAGCAGACATAATATGTAATTTTATTTATTTATATAATCCAAAAGATACAGGAAACCTAATCATTAAGAAATTTTATTACGGGAAAGTATTATTAGGTTACATCTTAAGTTATTTAATACATATTAACTAATTCACGGTTTTCGGCAATAAAAGTTCTTAACCGTTAAGATGTTTCTTTTAGACTAACTAATATTTCTTTATGACAAATATAGCACACGCCATGTTTGATATAACCTTAAATTGTAGGATTGTATATAGAAGACGACACATTCAAGAAACATTATAGTTTATACATAAGTATACACATTTTTATAAAGGAACTTACCTGTATACAGTTCTACCATTTATGGAAGCCCCTAGTTGGTTAATAGCTCCTTTCAATATTGTTCTGAAGCTTTATATTATAGATATTCAATTTATCCTCTCCGAGGTGGAAGTCGAAACGTCAATGAAAGCCATTTTTTAAGTTAAATTGTGGCTTATTTCCCAGTTAGAAGAAGATCCTTTCTTTCAGAGCTGTCCATCATTATAGATATCTAAAATGCATATAAAGATACTATTATGTTTTTTTAGAACTACATATTCGGATATGCAACAATATTATTATTACATCTTAAATTAGGTAATCAATTTACTTCTATATACCTATGTACGTACCTTCAAACTAACAGTTACTACAGAGGGTATTTCTGAAGAATTATTTCTTGTGGTCTAAAATATTTATTTGATTTCAAGAAAATTTCTTGTTCACAAATATAAATATGGATTAACTTAACATATATTTCTTATACTGCAAAATATGTGTAGTTTTCAATTTAAGAAACAAAAACTTTAGGATAAGAAAATTAAAATGTAACCATTAATGCATTTCTTAGTATTGAAGAAATTATCTGTAAGAAATTATTGAGTTGTGTTTAAAAAACTAGTTTCTTTATATATGAAGCGGTATGTTTAAGTTAATATGATTTGGTAACTTTTAAGAAAGATAGCTCAAAGAAATCAGTGTTTTATATTAGGAGAAAAGAAATTGTTCTCTCAGTGTAAGTGTGAAATTTGTTTTAAGGGATTTATTCGAGCATGTCATTTTAAAAGACATTTGAGATTGCACACTGGAGAAAAAGCACACAAATGTGAAATTTGTTTTAAGCGATTTAATCAATCGACTGATTTGAAAACACATGAGAGTACACACTGGAAAAAAACCTCACAAGTGTGAGATTTGTTTTAAGCAGTTTTCTTAGAAATGTACCTTGGAAAATCATTTCATAGTGCATACTGGAGACAAACCTTACAAGTGTGAAATTTGTTTTTAAGCAATTTAGTGAAGCAGGAAATTTAAAAGTACATTTGAGAGTGCACACTGGAGAAACACCTTACAATTGTGAAATTTGTTTCAAGCAGTTTTCTCAGTCATATAATTTAAAATGACATATGAAAGTGCACACTGGAGACACGCCTTACAAGTGTGACATTTGTTTCAAGCATATAACTGCATCAAGTTCTTTGAAGAGACATTTGAGAATGCACACTGCCCAAGTAACACAATAAAAACATTTTAGGTTTATAATCAAGGTGTTATTGTGGCAAATAAGAAGATACGGTTTTAAAGTTAACTTGCAGATATACCGTCAGAACTACAGCATAGAAGACCACCAGCAATGACACTCTCGAAGGCGGGAAAAGATCGCGCACAGGGGCGGCTCGTCGGGGTACGCAAGGTAGGCGGCGGTTACCTCTTCAAATGTACAATAATAAATTATGTATTAATAGTTATTATATAAATAGTACTAAGGCTATGGGTACATAATTCGCAAATATTTTACGTGTATCCCTACTTTTTCTGTCTTTACACGGCAAATTACGTGTAGTAAAATTCACACTGGTATGGATATGTAAACATTACTAAAATGTCATTCTACTTGAAAATGTCATTAATTTAAAGAGATGGGTTTTGAATGTTCTTGGATAACTGTTATTTTTATAATTGCAAATTATTAATTCAGTTAATAAATGTGATAATTTTTTCACTAACTATGTATTCAGTGATTGTAATAATTTATTAGTACAACAAAGACTAATACTCAATCGAGAAAAGAGGAAAAGTGTTAAAGTGATTATTTAATAATAATATATTGTTATGGAACGCTTACAATTTTAAACATCTTTAACAACAAAATACTTGGATCACAGAATATATTATCCTGATGTATTCTCTGCTTGGATCTTCCACAAATAAAACACAATAAATAACTTTTTATTAAGTTCACGTCTTAAATCAATTATTTATCAAATACACTATATATATCAATAATATTTAATCAATAACTCAACATATTCCCGAAGCAATGTCAAATATTTAAAATTGTCACTGATTGTCAGTGTCTGACTGACAATATATGCTGACAATATTATATTCGGCTGAGTGCGTTGTAAGACAAAGATAGATTTGGAAAATATTACCACGGCATTGTGTTCATTTTTTTCGAATCCTGAAAAAACCAATAAATATTTTTGAAAAATTTAAACGCAGAATGAAAGACTAAATTATTACCGAGGGCCGAAAGTCCCTTAGAATAAATAAAAAGTTTATTTTGAATGATATATTTGAAATTAAAAATCACACTAAATTTTTTCTTAGTTTTTCACCCCTGTAACTTATTAAAATAAACATTATAGAAGTTCTCAGGGACTTTCGGCCCTCGCTAATAACGTAATGTTTCATTCTGCGTTTAAATTTTTCAAAAATACTTATTAGTTTTCTCAGGATTCGAAAAAAATGAATCCCCATTTGAATAGCATTGCAGCCAAAAATACGTACCGATCCTCTTAATAAATTACTTATTTTAAAATTGTGATTTATAAATTTCGACATAATACCTATTTAAAATAAAAAAAGCTATTTTTTATATTCTCTCCATAGTTGTAATTATTTTGCATCTGCATTCCTCGTATACATAGTCAGGCGCTTGCAATCTCTGCCTTACGCCCGGTTTCATAATCAACTTAAAGTGAACATTAACTAAAGTTCACTTTAAAGTTGACATTTACCCATATGAATTGCATTGATAAAGGTACCAACTTAAAATTTAAAGTCCACTTTAACTGATTATGAAACCGAGCGTTAGAATAGAATGTCTGTCTCTCTGTCATATGTTTACTCACGACCACGGAGTAATCTGCACTCGCAGTGCAAATCAGTCGCTTTAAAAGGCGGTGCACTCGCTTCGCCTTCGTGAATAGAAATATTTTTTGATATTAGAATCTAGATTAGCGAGTATGTATAGTTTAATTACAAACGTTCTTGAACCATATGATTACAAAAATAAATTGACTGCTCAATGTTTTGTAATGGCCGGCTCTTTAAATTGGTTGCAATCAAAAATTAAAGTAGATGCTCCAAAAGCTTTTTTACACATCGTTGCGCCCTTGGATTAAATTTAGTTGTGCAAGACAGCTCAAAATGTATTAGAAATTGTAGGATATTTTTGCAACGGTTAGATCAATTCCTGGTTGTTTTAATCATTCGGCGAAACGAACATTATTTATTCTGAATTCAATTCTAAATCAAAGTACAGTACAACCTGCCATATCCGGACCTCCCCATATCCGGACGGTTCTGCGCCGTCCGGATCTACCGAAATCTACCGAGAAAGACAGTCCTGCTGTTGGACAACGCACTAAAAGACGAACTAAAAGATGGCGAAATAATGTATTATTGAATCTATAACACGTGTCTATCGACGAAAGTTATTGACGGCGTTGATTACTGGAATGTATGAAGGAGAAAACGTTTCAGAGACTGTAAAAGAAGTAGTGGTCTTGATATCCGGATCGGTCTGTCGCCACATTGATCCGGATATGGCAGGTTTGACTGTATCCCAACAAACTGTGAAAGTATTAGATGGACTTCAAAAGTCAAAAATTTTAAGCGGAATGAGTTACATAATTTTATTTTCAATCAAATTATTGAAGAAGAAAATTCGGGAGCAGAATCTATGAATGGTGGTCGAGTATATTTACAAAATTTTTAGTTTGCCTTTATAACGAAATATGTATTTAATATAACTGACATACAGTAGAACATAAAAAATAAATCTTTCATTATGAGTCTCCCTTTCCGCGTATAGAGTTTCCGTCGAGTGATTTACAGTGACGCTATTTTGATAAAATCTCAAAAATGCAATTTAAGTAATAGAAAATCATAGCACGGATAATCCACAGCCCGGATAATCCGCACAGGGATAATCGGGGTTCTACTGTATTATTCTACAACTGAAATGTTTAGATGTAAATTTGTGTCAAAAAGAAATAGATATAGCTTTGAGAACAATAAAAGAACTTCATAACGAACAGGCTTTAATTTATTTTCTGTGCCTGAAACAAAGGTATCGAAATTTAACTTAAACCTAAACACCTAACTAAAACAATGAAAGAGTCATCCAATGAGGACAGGACTACAAAATAAATATTTTGAAATTAAAGATAATATGTATTAATTTACAACTCATTTTAGAGATTTAAAAGATTTACATTTTTTGGCCTTGCAAAGTCTTCACAATTTCAAAATTGTCCAAAAAGTTTTCCACATAATTTGATAAATAGTTTATTAACACAATATTCTAGATTATTTTATAAACAAAAATTAATTATACTATCTACTACATTTACGAAGGTGAACAATTTTATACTTTAAATAATATTAAAATTTTGCCATATTTTAACGAGAATGAAGTAACTAAAAGATTTTCTGAAACATACAAAACATTTTTTCCGATAATATGGTGCCTTCGAAATGATAACCTGCTCCTTAAATGTATTAATTTGTAAAAATTGTAAATGTTTTTAAAGACATTTCATTGTACCGACACATAAGTAAGATACACGCACTTATTTTGCATGGGTAATTATGCCTTCAACTGAGATGCACACAGGAATATAATATCTTAAGGTATACATAAATATGTGTCGCCTACCCGTTTAATGAGGTCACGAGAGGCCACTGTAAGGGACTGGTTTAAATGCAGTTCTATAGAACTTCAGAGCAGCGGTAGATAGGGTAATGATAGTGATGATGATATCCAACCCCCGATTAGTAGACGGCACTTAAAGAAGAAGGGCGTTAGTGTTATCATAATCGCAAATATGTATGAATGAGGCACTTAAAGAAGAAGAATAAGACTTCCATTTCTTTATTCATCTTTCTCAGAACCCCTTTGTGACGTGTTCTGTCCATGATATTTTTAGAATTCTTCTATACACCCACAACTCGAATGATCCCAGTTTTTTCATTGATACCGCGTTCAAGGTCCAAGCTTCCAAGTCGAGAAAACGTAGCACCTAGCCAATCTTAAATACTCTTAGCTCTAACTTTAGATCTCTTGTGCAGAGCATTATTCTCATTTTGTTAAAATTCGCTCTAGCCTTTTCTATTCTAATTTTAATCTCCTGGAAGTAATCATTTGTGGAGTTGATCATTGTTCCGAGATATGCATATTGGTCTACTCGTTCGACATTGGTTCCGTTTATGAGGAGATTCTCGTTATTTCTTTGTGTTTTAGATATTCTCAAAAATTTTGTCTTCTTGATAGGTAATCATTGTTAGACCGTATTCTTGGCTATACATCGCTATTCTGTTTACCGGTCTCTGAAGATCTTCAATATTTTCGGCTAAGATGACATTGTCATCGGCATATCTATAATGTTGTTAATGGGAACTTCGTTCACCTTTATTCCAGCTGTTTCACCCTCGAGAGGTTTAAGGATCTCTAAATTCTAAGTTGAATTTCACTCAAGAATAAAGTAGCTTTATTTTTCACAATATTGAAAATTGCTATTATGAAAAGTTGTTTGGAATTAAAAACTATATTCTAATATGCAATTACATCCTTCTAATTGAAAAATTTTTTTTGAAATATTATGGATAGGTAACTAACAATATTTTCAGTTATTTCAATTCTGATAACTCTTTTATTATTAATTTTACGAAAAAAAGTGTTTCTCAATAAAAAGTTCTGGATGGTCTAAAACCTAAGATACAGCCATCTTATATCAAATTTTATCAATTTTATACGAGGTATGTCAAAAAAGATAAATGTACCCCGCACAAACCTTATGGAAATTAGTTCCCAGTGGATTTCGTTCATACTTTGGGAAAATACTCTTTGAAGCATCCTGATAAAAAGTTCTCATGAGCACAACTCAATCGTATGAAGGATTTTCAAGATATAGAGGCACAAACTCGGAAAATTATAAGATTTACTGGGTATTCCAATTTCCTGAGTTACTGGTTATCCGTGCAAAATGTAGAAGTTTGGATCAAGGAAAAGTACTATAAGTCTATGAGTTTTTCCTGGCTATCCAATAGCGACCTTTACTTTGACCTTGACCTTCAGCGGACGTCATCTTCTAGAGTTTCGAGGGTTTCGGCATTAAATTGATATAAACAGATTACTCATGGGTTTTTGGGATCGCTAAACACGAATATGCTATCAGAATTTCACATACGTCAAAATAATTGTCAAAGTTAATTTAAATTTGGAAATCTCTCCGAAAAATATTAATTTTTGGCGGATTATTTGATTTATACCGTTCTAATTTAGTTTGTTTAGTTTTGTTAAACTTTTCCTTATTTAGTTTACATTTTGAAAGTGTTCATAAGTTAAACGTTACTTGAAAACTCCTCTATGGAGTCATCTAGTGGAGGCGAACCGCCTGATATTGAGAATTCGATGGATAGTAGCTGTGATTTACAAGATTTAAATGGATTTCTACCCAACCAGCCTCAAAATAAGATAAGTAGTAGTATTAATCTTAACAATATTAATGAAAAACAAAATACTTTAGTAAACTCAGATCAACCAGAAAAAACCAGGCCTGTTTATTTATACGAAAAAATTGATTTAGGACCTTTTTACATTTTCATTGAAAACTCCAGTTTAAATTTTACAGGAAAATTAAACGCTGTTAAAATAGGCGAGATCCTATTTACGTTACATCCAGAAATTGACAATTATATAAAAAAAATTGACTCAATCGGACGCAACCGAGTTAGGGTCTCATTTAAAAATTATAGTAGCGCAAATGCTTTAGTTACTTCCAAATTCCTTATTCAAAAAAATCTGACCGCATACATTCCAAAATTTCAATTGTTTAAACTAGGTGTAGTAAGGGATATAGATTCAGATATATCGGAAGAATATCTTAAAAATAGAATAAAGGAATTTGATCACCATTGCAAATTCTCGGTTGAGTATGTGAAACGAATAACAAGAAAAATAGTAGCAGATGACAAAGTAATATTTAATCCAACAAAATCAGTTATTGTGTCTTTTAAATGCCAGAATATACCAAAGTATGTAGTAATTAATCATGTCTTACACACTGTTGAAAAATACCAGCAAAAGGTAATTATCTGTTACCACTGCTATAGGTATGGGCACATGAGTAAGCAGTGTAAAAGTAATCCTCGCTGTTTTAAGTGTCATGAATCTCACCTTTCCGATTCTTGTTCTTTATCATCGTTTAACAAAAAATGTCTATCCTGTGAAGGTGAACACTTCACTAATGAATGGGAGATATGCCCAGAATTTGATCGCCAAAAGAAAATAAAACATTATATGTCTGAAAACAGCTTATCTTTTAAGGAAACAATTAAACTCTTTCCTAAGATAACTTATGCATCTATAGCAGCCAATAATTCCTCAATAAATTCTCATCAAACTCCAAATATGAATGCACCATCCTCTTCATATTCCTTTACTCAATTGTCCACGTCTCAAACATCTTCCAATCAGTTCGCTCTACCTTCAGTTTCAAATAGATATACAATAATAAAACCACCAAAATACAAACGACCTATCTCTTCCTCACCAGACCAAGTAACAATGGAACATCAAAAAATAATAAAGTTAAACCCCATGTCCAACAGACCTGGTGGTATTATCACCTCTTCTTCGTATCAATCTACATTTAATCCAGAACAAGGATCTAAAATACATGAACCATCAAAAGAATTAACAGAATTAATATCAAATATAATTACAAGTATTATCTCTAATATAAATCACAAAAATTTTGAAATTCCAGAAAAATCAGTTCTAGTAAATTCAATTCAATCAGTTTTAAGTTCTCTCTTATATAATAATGAATAGATTGGTAATTTGTCAATGGAATTGTAGATCGGCTAACTCTAATAGAGAAAACCTTATCCACCTATTAGAAGACCAGAAAGTTGATATCGCATTATTATCAGAAACTAGATTTAAACCAGAAAAGTATTATAACTTTCACGGGTACAATATTGTCAGAGACGACCGCTTTTCAGTAACTGTTGGCGGTGGCTCAGCAATTTTAATAAATTCAAACCTATATTACGAGGAAGTCACCATGAAAGTAGATTTAATAAACGTCAATAAAGTAGCAATAAAAATAAAGTTTAAGTCATATACTGTCACATTTATATCTATGTATGTTCCCCCAGGAACCAAGTTATTGTTACAACAATGGAACAATTTCATAACATCTATAGAAAGACCATTTATAATAGGAGGTGACCTTAATGCTCACCACATTGCCTGGGGCCTAGACAACCAAACAGATATGAAAGGTAAAATCTTGATGGACTGTATAGACGATAATAATTTAATATTCAAAAATGATGGCTCTCCTACTTTCTTTAGGAACTTCTCGAAATCGGCAATAGACCTGACCATTTGTACTCCTGACTTAAACCACCTGATCACTTGGAAAACACTTCAAGACCTATTTGGTTCAGACCATACACCTATAAGAGTAGAGTTAGAGGATCAACCAACTCATACATATAATCCATATTCACAAAAGTGGAATTTAAAGAATGTCGACTGGAAATTATATGAACAGTATTCGGAAGATGTATTCTCTCAATTTAAAGATATAAATTCTTATGAACAAATTTTGCACAATATAAATACAACTGCATCCTACTGCATCCCCAAATTTAAAATAAAAAAACCGACTTCCAGAGGAAAATACTGGTGGGATTTAGAATGTGAAGAAGCAGTCAGAAGAAGACAGGAAAGTTTTTGTATATTCAAAGAAAATCCAAACCATGAAAACCTACTTAAGTATAAAAAAGATGATGCACATGTCAAGAAGATCACTAAACAAACTAAAAGAAATAGCTGGAGAGATTATGTCGGATCCCTAAATAGGTCAGTCCCTATTAAAGATGTATGGTCAAAAGTTAACCGAATAAAAAATAGAAAAACAAAGAACAAAGTCCCTGTTATTCTGTCGGAAGCTTCGTGGATAGAAGAGTTCCATCAAAATATCACACCGCCGTCTGCAGAATTAGTAATTCCTGATTTACAACTAAATGCTCTGTACGACTATCCAGAACCAATCCGTTTCCTAGTCAAACCATTTTCTGCCACTGAACTAAACTTTGCGTTGAAGAAAAACTCAAATTCAGCACCAGGTGCCGATAATATCCATTACTCGATGCTATCAAATCTTTCAAGAATTGGTAAGGCTGCACTACTAAATATATATAATGAAATTTGGATGCGCCGCATAAAGATTCCTGACGATTGGCACGTTTACACTATTATCCCGGTTTTAAAACCAGGAAAATCATCAAAGAATTGGGATTCTTACCGTCCAATCGGTCTGGCTTCCTGTATACTAAAAACATATGAGAGACTTATTAAAAACCGTCTGGAATTTTGGCTAGAAAAGAACGACCTATTACCAAGAAGTCAGTTTGGTTTTAGAAAAGGTAAATCCACACAAGATAGCCTCTGCCACTTTTTAATAGACATTTATAGTTCCTTTACTTATAAGAAAGCAGTTAGTGCTTTGTTCTTAGATATAAAAGGGGCTTACGACAACGTTAATCTTCACATACTATACGCGAAAATGTTGGAAATAGGAATACCCGAGATAGTAACATGGAACATCATTAACTTATACATTAATCGAGCAGTTCACGTTAGATTAAATGGAGATCAATCTAACTCCCGATACACATCTTTGGGACTACCTCAGGGTAGCATCCTAAGTCCTATATTATATATACTGTATACTGCTGACTTAGAAACTAAACTTCCTCAACACATAAAAATCCTACAGTACGCTGATGATGTTGCGATATATGCAGAAAATAAGTCAATAGATAGATGTAATAACTACCTTAAATCGACATTGAATATTATAAAAAAATGGGCTACCGATAATAACTTAACAATATCAGAGAGTAAATCAACCATTGTTACCTTCACTAAAAAACGATATGTTCCTCAAAGCCATCTACCATTTGATAATACTAGTATTCCTTATAAAACTTCAATAAAATTTCTTGGCGTATTTTTAGACTCCAAATTAAATTGGAAAGAACACACAAATTACATATTACGAAGAATGGAAAATGCAATGAATATCATGAAGACTGTAAGTGTCAGTAACTGGGGAGCTGATCCAAACATATCAATATTACTATACAGAAATTTGATAAGATCAATCTTAGACTATGGATCTATTTTTTATGGCTCAGCATCAAACTCTGTACTCCAAAAAATCGAGAGGATCAAAAATAAGGCACTTAGGTTATGCACTGGTTATCTTCGTAGCACACCTATATTGGTCATGGAATGTGAGCTTAATGAACCTCCACTTTCATTACGCAGGGAATACCTAAGTGAGAAATTTATAGTTAAAACAGCGGTTAACGATAAACTGCTATTAAATAAAATTGTTCATTTAACCACCTCATACCTAACTCATTATTACTGGGAAAAAAAGAAACTGCTTTTAGTTGTGGAAAGCTTCCTCAACGTTTCTAATTCCATTGGCGACATACACCAAATTGAACAAAGCTCGTCTCGAAAGCTAAATTATGAAGATTATTTATCTCCAGTTAACTGTCATTTAAGTAATATTCGTGCGACAGACTTCCTTACTAAAATAGACCACCTTCAGTGTGTACAAAAAAACTGGGGGAGTTATCAGAAATTATATACGGATGGTTCAAAAATGGAAGGAAAAGTTGGATATGCTATATATTACCCACAAAAAAGTATAAAAATAAACAACAGATTACCTGATAAAATGACAATTTTCACAGCTGAACTCATTGCAATCAAAGAAGCATACAAAATATGTATTAATCAAAAAGAACTCAATTATGTTATATTTACAGACTGCCAAAGCATTGTAAAGACATTGAAATACAATGTACATAATTTTGCAGAAAATTATATCATCAGTGACATCATAGCAATGAACAGTGAAGCTTTGAAATCGGGCAAAAATATAATATTGTGTTGGATAAAAGCACACATTGGTATAAAAAACAACGAAATAGTAGATGATCTGGCTAAAAAAGCAACAACGAAGGAATCCACTCTGCATACTTATCAACTTCCTATGGGAGACATAATTTCTATTATGAGATCTATCAAACGGACGAAATGGCAGGAACAATACAATAATTCAGACAAAGGAAATTATTACAAAAAAATCCAGCCTACACTTCCCATCAAGACATGGTTTAATCAAGTTTCCAACAAAGGCTTTATCAAAACTATTTGTCGAATAAGAAGTAATCACTGTCTGACTCCAGTCTACAAAAGAGAAATAGGACTTGTAGATAATGATGAATGTTTATGTGGAGAGCTAGCTGATCTACAACATATGCTATTAGAATGTCCTTTACATTTTATTGAAATATCAAACTTTTTTGCCAATCTAGTTCAAATTAATGTACAATTTCCTTTTAATCTTATATACCTTTTACAATCAAACAATCTAGATGTTTATAAAATTTTGTACAACCATGTTAATTGTTTAAAATTAAAGCTCTGAGAAAAAAAGAAAAAAAAATAAAAAAAAAAAAATAATTAAATAAAATAAAAAGTTACTAAGATCTAAACCTCCGCGAGGTTGAATCGGGTTTAGGTCTTAGCGCGATAAAAAAATATACAAAAAAAAAAAAAAAACTAAAAAAAAAAAACTAAAAAAAAAATAAAAAAAAAATAAAAAAAAAATAAAAAATGTAATAAAAAAAATGTTAAAAAATATAATAAAAAAAATAATAAAAAAAACAGAGTAAAAAAAAACAGTAGTACTAATAGTTTTAAATTTAGATACTAAGCATATATTTTGTAAAAGAGAGAATTCAAAACACATTGACTGGCCAGTTGGTTGCTTAAACCAGTGCCAATAAAACATAAACACACACACGCTATCAGAATTGAACTCCGGAGGACGTGGTGGCCAGAGCACCTATTGCATAAGACAGGTTATCTTCTGGAGTTTCGGAGGAATCAAATGGATTACTCTTAGGTTTTTAACTCCAGAAGATAACCTGTCTTAGGCACCAGGTGCTCCTGTGTCTATGCTGACCAGGGCCGCGTTTAGGTCAATTGCCGCCCTAGGCAATTCTCTAGTAGCCGCCCTTCAAAAATGTACCATTTTTGCGAAAAAAAAATGCAAGCAGAATTTTTTATTTAGGGAGCGTTCAAGTATTACGTAAGGCGATTTTTGATCCCCCCTCCCCCCTACGTAACGCAATTTTTGAAGATTTTTGACCCCCCCCCCAACCTGCGTTACGTAATACTTGAACGGTCCCTTAAATTAGAAATGTATTAAAAATATTCTTTATTTTACATCAAGCGTAATGTTACATATTACTATTATAAAAAGACGCCATGCATTTATTTTGACAATATTACTATATGACATGACAGTTCTTACAAAGGACAGAAGCTTGTCACTCACTGCTGCCAACACAACATTTCAAAGGTTTGTTCTCACAGTTCAGTGTACTCTAACACCCTTCCTCAAACCTGTAAAATGCTTGGTGGTGAAATAAAAATATCGTTTGCTAAAAAGAAGTGTTTCAGGAATTCAATTCGGACTTTGCGGTGTGTTTTAGTTAAACGATAAAGTACCTTCGGTCTAATTACTGGACTGCGTACTCTCAATAGTTTTGGTATTAATTACTGGACTACACATGTTTAAACCTTTTGTTTTGTTGAAAACTCGGAAGTGATTTAGTGCCAATTTGTTTCAAGGTTATATTTAATACAGTGTCTGTAGAAACTAAAGTCTTGGATGTATTTTATTCAAATTTGGACATACCAGCAACTTGGCAAGTACCAATTTTACTGCATGCAAAACCATTCGTATAATTTTCACTCTTCGCAAAATAGAGACTTATAGAGACCTTCATGAACATTTGATGTCGACAAATAATTTCGAGTAATCGAAATATTTCTCCCCACTTTTTTTAACACGCCCTGTATATACATACATATTATAATCATTTTATTTTGATACAGTAAAATCCAATATTATCACCGAACATAAAATACAGGAAATTAAATATTTTTACTTTTCAAGCAATCGGAATTAAATATTAGCGCCCCACTGTTTGAGGTCCACTGATCATATCTTAATTACATATCGGCCGTTATAGGGTAAAATGACTTTAGTATAAATATAGGAGAGGAATGTGTTGCGATAACAGTAGCCGTTATTTTTTAACTGTTATTTCACTGAAGCTGTTTCACACTGTTACATCATTTTCATAATAAATGAAATATTCAGGGCCGGTTGTTCAAAAGCTAATCAAAAATGATCATTATTAAATATTTAATTACTGTCACCAACTGTCAATGTCAACTTTGTTTGGGTTGCTGAAAACATAATTATGGATTAGAATTATGAAATTAGTTAATCAATTATGTTAATAATTGTTATGTTAATTGATTAAATAATCTCATAATTATAATCAATTATGTTTTCAGCAACCCAATCAAAGTTGACATTGACAGTTGGTGACAGTAATTAAATATTTGATAGCGATCACTGTTGATTAGCGTTCGAACAACCGGCCCTCAGGTATAGTCCGTTCGCTAAACTCGGACACAACTAGCTAGTGATTTTTGTACCTAACTTTGCCAATTTAGTAAAATTGGCAAAAAATAATTACTAAATAGTTAATAATTACTCAATAGTTAGTAATTTTGCCAATTTTGGCAAAATTGGCCAAAAAAAATACGTACTAAAATAACTAGCCAGTTGTGTCAGTTTAGCGAACCGACTATAGGTAACTGACTACTTTTTTAGTTATTGTAGCCCTATAGGAAAAAAACCTACCCTTGTCCTGTCTAGAGTTCACCACCGTTTTTTAATTATTAACAATTTAATTTGTATGTAATTTCTACATAGATTACATAAATATGCAATTTTATTATTAATGTATTAATTAATAAAGGGTTTACTTTGTTTAAACATTCCTTGAAAAAATTATTTTTTTCCAAATATCTATTTTCTTAATCATACCATTAATGATCATAGAAAAAGTTAAACTATATTTTAATAAATAAATTATTTTTATTAAATAATCATTTATTGAACATAATTTATTAAATTTATTCATTAAAATATACCTTAACTTTTTCTATGATTAGTAATGATAGTATCATTACCAGAAATGGATTTTTGAGAAAATATTATTTTTTCAAAAATTGTTTAAAAAAATTAGACTGTTTATTAATTAATAATTGTCTAGTAGACAAATTGCATATTTGTAATGTACACAAAAGTACATACAAATTGAAAGAAGAAATATCAAAATCCATTGAGTAGATCTCAAGATATAGAAAATGGTAGCAGTTTCAAGTTGCTTTTTAGTTTTTGAACTCGTGCATTTTTCGGCTCCCGCCAGGTAGCTGACAAGTATTTTAATTGTTGACCTATAGGATGAAAACCTACATGTTTCCTGCGTAGAGTTCGAGTTCGTTTTTAATTATTAACAATTTAGTGCAATCAACGCAGACGCTCCCCCTTCAATTACTATGACTAGTCATCATTTGAACTACATTTTTAAAAATTCGAGTAAAATATCATCTTTCCGAATACCTATCTAAGAAGATGTTTTCTACGGACAAAATTTTTAATGTTATTGTAAATGTTTATAAACTAATATTTTTTACTATATTAGATAATTTTTTATCTTTTCTTAATACATTTTGATAGTATCACTTTTCTACTTTCATTTGGTATACGCAGAATTGTCCTATCTTCATCATTTTCTGTCATTTGTTATTGCAAAACAAAGGTATCTGGGATAAACAGATAGAAAACCTAACTTTTAAAGTAATTAATGGATCGGTCTCAAATTTTGGGAGTTTGTTATGTACCCCAATACCCAACTTTGAGTAAAGTGAAACACTACAGTTCTAAGTTAGTTTTAGTAAAAGTTATTAATAAATAACGATTTTCAGTTATTTTGCAGTTTACGAAGCAACAAATTAACTTTTTGACTTTCAAAAATCGTCATTTTGAAGGTTTTTCAATGTTCTAAAAAAATAAATTTTGTAATTTTATGTCAACTATTTAGCTTTTTAATTGAGTGCAAAAAATGAAAAAAATCGCTTTGATTGCACTAAATTGTTAATAACTAAAAAACACGAACTCTAGGCAGGAAACATGTAGGTTTTCATCCTATAGGTCAAGTTAACAATAACTAAAGAAGTCAGCTACCTTGATATTTCATTGTCCCGAACATGGTCTATTTCTTGCCTATTTTCCTGGCTGGAGTATTATATCAGTGCGACAACACGAATGTAATGTTATGTACTTGTAATATAGTCCAAGTAATGAAGCTTAAACTAGGACAAAACCTCGCAATTTTTACAGAATGGATCGATTTACTTGAAAATTTGAAAATAAGTAGTAGATAGTCCAAGGATCAAAATCTATATCATGCCGAAAGGCGCTTTTACCATGGGGGTGGTTGCCACCCCATCTCGGGGGTGGAAATTTTTTATTTTATTTTGACCGCAAAAGTTGGTAAAAACATTCATCTTAAGGCAAAAACATTCTATACATTTTTTTGATAAAATTAATAGTTTTCTTGTTATTCGCTATCGAAAGTGTTAGTTTTATATCGAAAAAATCAATGTCTTTAATCAGTTTTCTGCTAATAACTCAAAAAGTTTTCGTTTATCAAAACAACTTTGCTTAACAAAAATGTACCTTTTGAAATAATAAACAAAACCTTGTTTTTAATTTTGTTTAAGACCAATAGTAATCTAGCTATACTTTATTATATGTTAGCTCTTCTTCGTCAAATGCTAAATATTGTAGTTTCAAAGTCAAAAGACGGGAAAACTATGCATTTTTAGAGGATAACTTGTTCAAACTAATTTAAAGTAATTAAAAATATCTATCTCCAGCAATAAATAAAATAGTCTCTACCTCAAAAATTAAGAGACTTATAATGAAAAGAAAATCAGTCCCTATTTCTTTCAGCGAAAAAGTGATCGGAAACTTCCCCCTGTTCACAACTCTAATTAAAATTAGTCATTGACCTTATTTGATCTTCTTTACTTTTTACTTACTTTACTTTCTTTACTTAGTTTGGTAAAAAATGCTATTTTCTTCAGAATAGAAAGATTAGCATCAGAGATACGAAAAAATGTTAAAATATAAAATTGTAGGTTATTTAATTCCCAAGAACTTGGTTTGAAAAAATTTTTTCTACGGCAAAAATTGAGAGAATTGTAAATGAGTATAATATCAAAAAACTTTGATTTTTTCGATATAAAACTAACACGTTCGATAGCGAATAAATCGAAAACTATTAATTTTATCAAAAAAATGTATAAAATATTTTTTGCTTATAATGAATGTTTTTATCAACTATTGCAGTAAAAATATAATAAAAAATTTCCACCCCCGAGATGGGGTGGCTACCACCCCCATGGTAAAAGCGCCTTTCGGCATCATATAGATTTTGATTCTTGGACTATCCTCTACTTATTCTCAAATTTTCAAGCAAATCGATCCATTCTGTAAAAATTGCGAGGTGAAAAGCTTCGGTTCCTGGACTAATAATACAGTTTGAAAATCCCAACTCTAACTCGATTTCCTACTGTAATCTTTAGTTTCTGCAATATGTGCAATATTGATGTTTTTAGTCAATTCACCGTCTTTGCCGAGCTTCTGGCGGCCCAATAATCACTAAATTTATGACTTCCGTTCTTTTTGGATGAATAGTGTTAGGTTTAAGATAACAAAATGCTGTTTGTTTTATTTTTGATATGAATGCCATTTTTTTTATTTAGAAAGGAATGCCCACTTCTATTTCATTGATGGATGAATGATGAATATACATATTTGTTATTCGATTTTAATTTTTAAATACAAATATTTTTGTACAGTATTTTTGCCGCCCCAGGGGCGTCATTTGGTAGAGTTAGGGGAGGCAGTTGCCCCCCCCCCCCCCGAAACTGAAAATGACTGAAATTTACAAAAAATGCTTTCAGTTTTCATCATTACATCATATATAATATATTGTATATTATATAATGCTTGCCCCCCCCCCAATCAAAATTTCAAATGACGCCCCTGTGCCGCCCTCTCACAATTTGCCGCCCTAGGCAGCTGTCTATATTGCCTAATGGATAAAGCAGCCCTGTTCATGTTTAGCAATCCCAAAAACCCATGAGTAATCTGTTTATATCAATTTAATGCCGAAAACCCTCGAAACTCTAGAAGATGACGTCCGCTGAAGGTCAAGGTCAATGTAAAGGCCGCCATTGGATAGCCAGGAAAAAATCATAGACTACTAGTACTTTTCCTTGATCCAAACTTCTACATGTTGCAAGGATAACCAGTAACTCGGGGAATTGGAATACCCAGAAAATCTTATAATTTTCCGAGTTTGTGCCTCTATATCTTGAAAATCCTTCATACGATTGAGTTGTGCCCATGAGAACTTTTTATTAGGATGCTTCAAAGAGTATTTTCCCAAAGTATAAACGAAATCCACTGGGACCTAATTTCCATAAGGTTTGTGCGGGGTACTTTAGATCAAAAGTAAAGTACCTTTATAGTTCAGAATATTTCAATTAGAAGGTTGTAATTACATACTGAAACATAGTTTTTAATTCCAAATAACTTTTCATAATAACAATTTTCGATATTGTGAAAAATAAACGTATTTTACTCTTGAGCGAAATTCATATTTTTTAACATACCTCGTATAAAATTGACAAAATTTGACACAAAATTAGTGGTCGGTATTTTAGGTTTTAGACCATGCAAAACTTTTTATTAAGAATCACTTTTTTCGGTAAAATTAATAATAAAAGAGTTATCAGAATTGAAATAACTGAAAACAATGTTAGTTATGAGTGGAGTCACTGAAGGTCGATATGAGCTATTACCTCCGATTTCGTTGAACCTCCATCGATTTGCATGAAAATTGGTGAGTGGTTAGAGAATATCTCAAGTAACAAAGGTGACATGGTGCCAACTTGCGCTTTTACCTTGGGGGTGGGTGCCACCCCTTCTCGGGGGTGAACATTATTTTATTAAAAATAACCCCATAACTCGATAGAGGGACAAATTTCAAGTAACATTTGTTATATAAAGTTATTAAAATAAATCAAAACTTTTTGAGTTATTAAAGATCAAAGATTTTAATTTTTCTTAAGAAAAATGCATGTTTTTAAATAATTTTTCATCAATAACTCAAAAAGTGTAAGTTTTTACAAAAAAGTTATTATTATCAAAATTGAAGCTAATAAAAAATGAAATAAATCCCTTACTAGAAAAACCTTTTAATGTTAACTAAAAGTGAGTTATAGGTAATTGAATGCATATTTTTTTCGGCGATTAAAAAACTATAAGTATTCAAGCTGAAATAACGGGAAATTGATGCATTTTATAACATAAACTTATTAAACATTTGTCAAAGTACTTAAAAATATCTATCAAATGAGCCCCCTAACATGTTGATTGCGTTAAAATTTATGCTCCAAATTTTTTCAAAATTTATCTTTTAAAAATGTTTCCAAAAAATTTTATTGTTTTTTTTTAATAGCTCCGTTCGTGTTTACGATATCAGGTTTATCTAAAAACTGTTTGAAAGTTAATTCTAAGTGCTATTTAAGCGCGTTAAACCTAATCTTCTAAACCCCTTACTTTTCTAAAAAATAAAAGGTTAAATGACCCCGGTTGCATGGTTCCCACAGCAAAATTTAAGATTTAAACGTTTCTATCTCGGTTATTTTTTACCCTATAGAAATAATAAAACAGGTAAAATATTTGGTACAGAAAAAACTAAAATTTGTTTATACATAAGTTTTTACGTATATTGAGTATTTTTGGAACTATTATCAAAAGAATATGAGAATTACAATAATTTTAAAAATTATGATTTCTTTAAATTACATCTTTTTTCAAAAATATGCATTCTCAACCGGTCAAAATTATCGAACACATTACTAATGCTAATATAAAGAAGTTCTTGTAAGGATTACTATAAATTTTAATTTTTGTGGAAATGGCGTATGTTTTATTTTTCACTTTTTTCTAAAAAATTCGAAACGGGTCTTTTATTTTCATTATAACTTGCTTAATTTTGACGCTATTACCTTGTTCTGAAGCTCATTTGATAGGTATTCTGAAGTACTTGGACAAATGTTTAGCAGGAATATTTTATACATTGCATCGTTTTCCCGTTATTTGAGCTTGAATACTTAGATTTGAGTACTCGTCGAAAAAAATACACATTCAATTCCAATAACCTCACTTTGAACTAACATTAGTTTAGTTCTTTATGTGAAGAATGTATTGAACTTTTTATTATCTTCAATTTCAGTAATAATAACATTTTTGTAAAAGCTTATAGTTTTTGATTTATACGTGAAAAACCGATTTAAAACATGCATTTTTTTACGAAAAAAATAAAATCTTTGGTCTTTAATGACTCAAAAAGTGTTGATTTATTTTAATAACTTTATATAACAAATTTTGCTTATAATTTATCCCTCTATGGACTTATGGTATTATTTTTAATAAAATAATTTTCACCCCCGAGAAGGGGTGGCATCCACCCCCAGGGTAAAAGCGCAAGTTGGCATCATGTCACCTTTGTTCTTTGAGGTATCCTCTAATTACTCACCAATTTTCATGAAAATCGATGGAGGTTCAACGAAATCGGGGGTGAAAACCTTCAGTGACTGCACTATATCCATAATTATCCATAATAAAAAAAAATTCAATTAGAAGGATATAATTGCATACTAGAATATAGTTTTTAGTTTCAAACAACTTTTCATAATAGCAATTTTCTATATTATGAAAAATAAAGCTACTTTACTCTTGAGTGAAATTCAAATTTTTGACATACCTCGTATACCTAATATTTAAAAAATTTGATATTTGATGGTTAAATCTTAGGTTTTGGACCATGCAGAGCTTTTTATGAAGAATAACTTTTTTTCGTAAAATTAATAATAAAAAAGTTTTCCATATGGATACAACTTACAGGGACATACTGTATATATATATATATATATATATATATATATATATATATATATATATATATATATATATATATATATATATATATATATATGTATATATATATATATATATAAAAATAAATAAGCAAAATCATTGGCTAATACTCGTAAAGTGAATGTGAATTTAGTTGGAAATATATAAAATGATGAAGGGTCATCATTCCATACATTTCTGTGCAACTATATACACCGGTGTTTCGGCCTATTTGGGCTTCGTAGTAATCTTTTTATTAAACTTTTTATAAACTCCTGTAGTAATCCTTTTACAAGTTAACAAACAACTTTTTTAACTTGCTACACTATACTGACGAAGCCCAAATAGGCCGAAACACCGGTGTATATAGTTGCACAGAAATGTATGGAATGATGACCCTTCATCATTTTATATATTTCCAACTAAACTCACATTCACTTTACGAGTATTAGCCAATGATTTTGCTTATTTATTTTTATATTTGTACTCGATTATCCAACATCATTTTATTTAATAATGTTATGGCTTTTCATTTCCTCAGGTAGCTTTACCTCCTTGGCAATGTTAGTTGTAGCCTTGCGACTGCGGGTCTTCTAACAACCTGACCAAAATTGGCAACGTTGCTCCTGTAGTAATCCTTTTACAAGTTAACAAACAACTTTTTTAACTTGCTACACTATACTGACGAAGCCCAAATAGGCCGAAACACCGGTGTATATAGTTGCACAGAAATGTATGGAATGATGACCCTTCATCATTTTATATATTTCCAACTAAATTCACATTCACTTTACGAGTATTAGCCAATGATTTTGCTTATTTATTTTTATATTTGTACTCGATTATCCAACATCATTTTATTTAATAATGTTATGGCTTTTCATTTCCTCAGGTAGCTTTACCTCCTTGGCAATGTTAGTTGTAGCCTTGCGACTGCGGGTCTTCTAACAACCTGACCAAAATTGGTAACGTTGCTCCTGTAGTAATCCTTTTACAAGTTAACAAACAACTTTTTTAACTTGCTACACTATACTGACGAAGCCCAAATAGGCCGAAACACCGGTGTATATAGTTGCACAGAAATGTATGGAATGATGACCCTTCATCATTTTATATATTTCCAACTAAATTCACATTCACTTTACGAGTATTAACCAATGATTTTGCTTATTTATTTTTATATTTGTACTCGATTATCCAACATCATTTTATATATATATATATATATATATATATATATATATATATATATATATATATATATATATAATATATATATATATATATATATATATATATATATATATATATATATATATATATATAAATCTGTAGGAAATATCAGGTATGTGGTCTATAATAAAAAATCTTTATTTTTTCTAAAAACTCAATATTTCGCACATTTTTTTGATGGCTTCTTCAGGAGTATACTGTAACAACAAGTTTAACAACTTACAAAGACGTACAAACTAGATTTTAAAATACTTACAGAAAGTTAAAAGATTTCACAAATAAATAACATTGACATTAAAATAAAAATTGTTACTGTCATATATTAAAATGCATCTTAAAATTAATATAAGGAAAGGTCTGAAGCACGTTCGTTACAGTAATAAGACAAAACACATAAAATGACTCAAACGCAAAAAATAACAACAAACGAACAATTAGAGGAATACTATTACTTTAATTATTAAGGTTAGTTGTTTATTAAGGCGAGTGTTAACTTAATGATTACTGTAAATTTTATTCAATATATTACAATATATGTTACTTAACTGTCCAGTGTCTGTTTTGTAATTTAAAGTTTTTTTATTTTTGTTAATGTGATACATCTCCAGAAATAATCTACTTTTATAGTTATCAGACTGTGCCAAAATACGAGTATTATTATAGTCCAGCATATGACCGGTGTTTTCATAATGCTCAACTACTGCACACGTATTTTTTCTTAAGCGGCAATCACTTTTATGTTGTGTGATTCTTTGCTTTAACCATTGTGATGTCTGGCCAATGTAACTATTCTGACATCCTAGACATGGTATTTCATAAACAACATTACTTCTATACAAGGTTGGTACTGGGTCTTTAATTTTTGAGAATAATTGTTTGCTGTTCATAGTATTGTATTTGGCTATATTGATATTGGGAACATCTTTAAATATGGATATGACTGAATGTGTTAGACCATTAATAAAGGGGAGTTTTTTATATATAATTGACTTATTGTTGGAATCATGGACGGGACCATCGTAGAAATTACTGCTGTAAATAAGTTTTTTTAAAATATGTTTAGGATATCCATTGTTGCGAAAGATTTTGTATAATATGTCTAGATTTTTTTGTAAAAAAGTGTCATCAACAATGGACGTTATTCTGTTTTTCATGCCTAATACGGTATTGTATTTTTGGCGAGTGGTATGATTTGAAAAATAATTAATATACCTGCCTGATGCTGTCGGCTTTTGGTACCAATCCAATATTAAAATATTATTCTCAGTTCTTATTACCCTTGTATCTAAAAATGGTACACCAAGATCTGTCTCAGTTTCTATTGTAAACTGAAGATGTTTATTAAATGAATTAAAAATATTTAATGTAGTGTTGATGTGATACGATGGAACTGCACATATGATGTCATCGACATATTTATATAAAAACGGTAACTCAAACGGTAACTGTGTAATCACATTGTCTAAGAGATGATCAGTTACAATAGTCGCAAGGATTGGACTAATGGGGGAACCCATCGGTGTTCCAAAAATTTGGGAGTAAAATTTTCCATTAAAACTGAAGTAAGTGTTATTAAAAATAAATCTAAGAATTTTTAAAAAATTATCTTTCGATAATGTCGTGTGGTCTTTTATAAGGTTCCAATTTATATATATATATATATATATATATATGTTTGACCGGTAAAAATGCCCACGTTTATGGATCTTAAAATTTATTAACCTTGTATGCAAAAAATTTCACAGAACAACCGCTATAAATTATTATATAGTTCTAGTGTTAAGAAAAATGAATAGTAAGTATTCAAAATGTACTGGTCGGGATTTTTAATTATGAGAGGATTGTGGCATGTCGGTATTTTGGCATAAATTATTATATAGTTCTAGTGTTAAGAAAAATGAATAGTAAGTATTCAAAATGTAGTGGTCGGGATTTTTAATTATGAGAGGATTGTGGCATGTCGGTATTTTGGCATGTCGAGATTTTGGTATGTAGGGATTTTGGCGTGTCGGGATTCTGGCGAGTCGGGATTTTGGCTGACGGGATTTTGGGTGCCACCTGTATAAATTAGATATGATCCTGAGGTCATTGTAGACTATCTTCTTTAATTTCAGGACATTCATTATTTGTGCATGTTGTACTTTTTCGAAAGCTTATTATAAGTAGTCAATAAAACAGACATGTATATCTTGATTGACGCTAGGCACCTCTATGTATTAGGATATTAATTGAGAAAAGAGCTTCATGTGTTCCTAGGCCTTTGCGAAACCCAATTTTGTATGGTTAATGTCTATGTATGTCCAGTTTATGATATATTCGGTTAGGATGATTTTCAGTAGCAACTTCAGCACATGGGACATCAAGCTAATGGTGCGGTATTCAGCGAATTCTCTTGCGTTTTTCTTTTTGGGGAGAGAAATAAAGATCGACGTTAACTATTCTTTGGGTAATACGTCTGAGCTATATATTCGGTTTAAGAGCATCACTAGAACATCAATGTGCTGCCCATCTTTAATTTTTATTAATTCGATAGGAAGCATTTCAGTTCTAGGGCTTTTTCCGTTCTGCATTATTTTTTATGCGTGTGCTATTTCTTCTCTTGTGATATCTAAACCTATTTCTTCTAAAGTATGTAAGTTCTATGTTTTTCAGGTCTCCTCTTTAATCATCGAACAGTTCATTAAGAAAATTTAGAACATGCACTGCACCACCTGTAGGTGCCATGTGCACTAAGCTCTGAAGGTTTTAAGATACCTTAAAATCTCAACTTCATTACGAAAAGCTGCTATATGAGCCGGTAAATTCCCATTATCAATAGAAACATTCACATCCGTTTTATAATATTCCACCAAATTCCGAAGGAACTCTAATGAGCAGTGCCGTACCGATAGATCAGCGGGCACTGGTTCCAGTTGGGATGTGGGCCCTGGTTCCAATTGGGATGCGGGCCCGCCAACCCAATAAAAACACACATTGTGTATCAAAACTTTTTAATAAACGTTAAACATAAATTATCATAAAAATATAATATCATATAGTTATAAAAACTCGAGCCAATTTATAGTCCATTTACTCACGGTTTTTGCTGTAAATTTTAAAGAACCGCTCAGAACAAATTTAACTCAAATGATTTAACGCTCAGATGAAATTTAACAAACATAAAGCTGACATGTCAAACAAAAAAGTGATACCTATTGTGCCGATGTGTATTTCTGCCCTGAGGGTGAATTTCACCCCTTCTTGGTGGTGAAAAACATACGTTCAAAATAATTCCGGAATTGGATAAACTGACTAATTCTAAGAAACTTTAGTTCTATAGCGTTTTCTATGAAAAGTCAATACTTTTCAAGCTATTTGTGAGCGAATATGTTCATTTTTCAACAAAAAAAAACATGTAAACGGTTTTTCGCAAATAACTCAAAAAAATATTCTGGGTACAAATATAGCTTATAAAAAAGTGAAAAAAGTGGTGTATATACGAAGTTTCTAGACCCAGGTGGAGCAGAGTTGCAGGTAATGAAAAGTGGGTTCCTATTCGTCAAATTCCAAATCGAATATTTTAACGTGAAATAACTAAAAAATTAAGCCCTTTTCGGGAAAAACGTATCACCAGTTTTTAAAAAAAAAAGCTTAATTTTTTTAGTTGCTAGCATCAATATTAAGTAACGCTCAAAATAAAGTTGGTCCCTTTTTTGGTAAAAAAAACTATAAAAAGTCACCCCCTAATTAGCATCTCAAATGATATTAATCATTACCGCTTCACAAGTTACTTGACTTATATATTGTTTATGTGATATGTACCTAAGTTTTATCGGTTCAAAGTGCTCATTAAAAAAAATTGATTTTAAAATAAAATTTTGCTTTCATTTTGAAAAAACATTTTTTTTCGAAATAACTTAAAATTATTGGTGATACCAAATAGGTACCTATCTCAACTAATAAAAAAAATATAATTTTTACTATTGAGAATTTTTTGTTTTTCTGAAGACAAAAACTTCCGGGTTTGACTCCGCGTTGAATAATTTTGGTTTTGAGAAAAACCCATTATTTTGACGACGTTTCGGCAAGATCTCACTTGCCGTTGTCAAGTCAGGTAGTTCCGCTTCTCGCTGCTGCTTGAAGTAGACTGAATTTTTATTCACGATACCGTCACTTATATAGTTGATCCTGATGTATTTGCTTGACCTGAGCGTCTCTTTGATCTTGTGCTTGGTTCAGTAGTTCAGTGTATGTTGGGGGGTCTGGAAGGGTGACACGCGTAGATGTCGCTGCTTGATTTATTTTGGTCTTTTTCTTCAGTACCGTTTTCCATGTTGTAGGAAGCCGTTGAGCATCATCTCTTTGGTTTAGACCGTTGGGATTTCTTTAGATATCTATTGATTCTCTGATTTCACGTTTTCTTTTTTATTTCTATGTTAGCTAAAATCTTTGTTTGGTTCGGGTTTATTGTATGTCCTGTATTTGCGACATGTTGTGCAATTGATGACGTGGTTTTTCCCCTTTCGATGGCATTTCGGTGTTCTTCTCGTCTTACATGGATTCTTCGGTTGGTCTGTCCAATATACGACTTTCCACAATCCCCACACGGAATCTCGTATACTCCTTGACTTTCTAACGATATTTTGGCTTTTGGTGTTGGTAGAATAGTTGAGATCTTTCTGTCGGTGTTAAATATCGTTTCTATGTTATGTTTTCTCAGCACTCTCCCTATTTTCTCTGTTGTACCGTTCACTTATTGCAGAATGGTTTTGCCGATCGGTTTTTCGTCTTCTGTTGGGTCCTTCATTCTTCTCCGAGCATTTTGAGCTTTTTCGATGGTGTATGTTGAGAAGCTGTTTTTTCTTAACGCTGTTTTTACATTATGCATTTCTTCATTTTAATGTTTTTGGTCTGTCAGTCTTTCGGATCTTGTAACCAAGGTTTTGATGACTGAATGTAATTGTGCAGAATGGTGGTGTGAAGCAGCATTTAGATATCTATCGGTATGTGTCGGTTTCCGATACACTGTGTGGCCTATGTGTCCATCTTGTTTCTTTATTATTAATACATACAAGAATGGTATTTGATCGTTTTCTTAAAGTTCCATAGTAAACTGAATTTTATGTTGAATATTGTTGATATGTTCTAAAAATGCCTTTAGTTTTTCTTCTCCGTGGGTCCAGATGATAAAAGTGTCATCCACGTATCTAAGCCAAAGTTTAGGTTTGTATTCAGCTGTTTCTATTGCCCGCTGTTCTATTTCCTTCATAAACAAGTTCGTTATTACTGGTGACGGTGGGGAACCCATCGGTGCTCCCTCAACTTGTTTATATCTTTGTTCCTTATAGATGAAATATGTGTTATTTAAACAATGTTTGGTTAGGTTTAGTATATCCGGCGATATTGGATACTTTTTGCTTATGATGTCCAGTGATTGGTCTATAGGAACATTCGTGAAAAGTGAGACTACATCGAAGCTGACTAGTAAATGTTCCACTGGCGGATCCAGGGGGGTGTCATGGGGGTCATGACCCCCCCATAATTGTAAACCCACGCATCCTAAGGTTGGTAAGACTAAGTCATCTTGCATCAGAGATAGGTAATTAAATCACCCTCGAGACCCATGACCCCCCCCCAAAATTTCTGGATCCGCCACTGAAATGTCCCGGTCCAAGAATCACATGTTTTATGCGCTCGATGAAGTGGCTTTTCTTATATACGTCAAGAACGCGAGCCACTTCATCGAGCGCATAAAAGATGTAACTCTTGAGCCGGGACATTTACTAATCAGCTTTATTAGAAGATAGTACAATTGAAACAGTGTTATGAGAAGAAGAGATATGGGAAAATCAGGATGCAGAATACACGATAAACATGTGTAAGGAATCGGAGGGAAAAGAAAGAGAAAGAAAAGAAAAGGAGGTGCGTTTGAATTTAAGAGAGTATGAAAATTTAATAAATGGAGAACATAAAGAGGCCCAAAAGTATGAACATTCATTTGCGGTGAAAAACTTAGAATCTGTCGACCGAAAACATACTCGATTCCGTATATAAGTATCGACAAGAGGTGAAAGGAGAATTGAGGCTATGCTTGGATGCCAGAAATATCATCCAACACACTGAATCACAATACAAAGCGGGAGAAATGGAATCACAATACAAAGCAAATCCCAATGAGGGAGAAATGGAAGCGCCAGTTTTATGAACACTACGTAAGAGAAGAGAAATTAATCAAGGATATAGTTCAGAGAATACACAATGAAAATGAACGAGAAGCTTACGAAAAGTCCCGCAGAATAAAAAAGACTAAAACTGAGATGATGGCATTTAAACAGGCTCAAGATGTTTGGAAGAGAAAGAAAATGAAGGAAATAGAAGAAGAAAATCAAAGGCTCAGAGGAATTTACTATATTTACGATATGTACAAGTATCACGAGTAAAGGAGAAAAGACACGTAATAGATAATTAAGGTAGGGAATAGGAAATAAATTAATAAAATGAAATAGGTATAGGTACAGGAAAATTGTTTTGCCTCGAGAAAAATCATTTGCAGATGCAGAGAATTTTATCAAATTCAAAAGGCGGGGATTTGTTATATAATTTTATGGGGAGAATTTAGAGAATTCATTTTATATCCAAGACCACCAGATCGTAGATTTTCATCGCCCTGTATATGGCCAAAATTTGTAAATAATATATTTTAGTCGTAAGCAGTGTTTGGTGGAAAGTGAAAAACGTCAGTGGTTAAGATTCTACGAACGGACTTAACGATTCAAAACAATGGAACTAAATTACGATCGGTTTTAGAAAGTGGATGTATTTGCGGTAGAAGTGAACAATAGAATGTTTCTAAATACTTCCTAGAAAGTAACGACGATAAACAAAATTGTTTAGTTTTAGAATATAGGGTTTTCTAGCATGTAAGAAAAAAACTAATTTTGGTATCTCCTGAAATTTGACAAGACTGAAAATTTGTATACAACACTATTTGTTTTTAAGAAAGGAAAGTAGGGATGTAATGTGTAGAGAGAATGCTTGTGATTGGCGAGGAGACTGATGGAGGGAGAGTAGAGTGTTTGAGTCTCAGTTTGACGAGGGAAAAAGTTTTTACTGTGTAATTAAGATCTGAAGAGACCAGTCCAGTTTGTAAAGTAGTGATTTTGTGTAAAGTGGTTAATTTGGTGGCCGTGTAAGCAGATTTCTGTTGAGACGAAATCATGATCGAGTCGAGAAGTAAAATCTCCTCGTGTCCGAATAGATTCCAGTTTCTGTCTGGAACGAGTAGCCGGTTTGTATCAATTTTGCACAAGATATCGATCTCAGAGAAAAAATCTTGGAATTATAAAGATTGATATTGTTTGTATCGAGTCAGAGACTAAATCGAGTCAGAGTTGTTTGATATTACATCCCATATTTGTTTTTTGTCAATTTAACAGTTTTACAGCATAATTTCATTCATAAATTCATAGAGGACATAAGTAATCTATTTAAAAGGTGAAAATTAAATTTTGTTTTTTTTTATAATAATAAGAACAGTCCACTGAATCATTCAAATAAAATTTTGTTAAAAGAAAAGGAGAGAACAAAGTTTTAGCATACATTTTGAATTTTATATTTATAGTATAGTATCTATATGAATAAATAATATTAATAAAATTTATATGATTGTGAGCATATTTATTATCCCTGTTTTGTCCTGGATAAAGTAAGCAACGACAAATACTAGAAGCCACAAACTAAAGGCGATATATTAAAATCAATTAGCCCTGAGAACATTTTTTATTGGAAAAACTTATTAAATTTTGGTTTTGTTTCCATGAGTAGCAATTAAAATAATTAATTAAGTAATTAAATTGATAAGATGCTGATCAATGTCATAACTGAGAGAAAATATAGAGCATTACAATATATACACCAGTATTTTAGGCGTTAACGCACTTCCGGTAGGGATCTATGGGGAGTATCACCGAGACGCAAGCCCTTATCCCTTGCCGTACTGCTCCCTCAGGCCGATCAGACGGCCGCATATTTCAGTCTAAGCGTTAGATTCATATTTAGAATTTTATACTGACGCGTTAGCCTTTTTTGTTTTCCGATGACCTGGCTGGGCTCGAACTCGCATACCTCACGGCGAAGTGAAGTGGCGGTCAGCCGCTAGTCCCACTGAGCTGTCCGATCGACAAAGTAATTTGTGAAGCGGTAACGATTAGATAATTTCATTTCGGATGCTAATACTTAGAGGGTGATTTTCACGATTTTTTTACCAACCAAAAAAAATACCAATATTATTTTGATCGTAACTTAGGTACTTACTTTTGATGTTAGAAACTTTTTTCAAAAACAGTGAACTATTAAAACAAGTTAATATTAATACTAATGTACTATCGTTTTTCATACTGACATGACTCAGTACTTTACGCCAGTTTTTATAAATAATAAATCTCAAAAATATTCTACATCTAAATCTCCAGTCATAATAAAAACCTTAGTATCTGAAAACTAAAACAGCTTTTAAAAAATGAATATTTAAATGAATTTTGTATCAACAAAATATGTAGATTCTCAAATTGCATGATGCATTTATAAATAAGTTAAATAGGTAATTACATACATACAAACCTCTAGGGAGATAAAACGGTTAAATAAAAAATACCAATAAAAAACCTTGAATAACGGTGGGGTTGATATCTTTTATCGAACGACGAGATTTTCTTCAAAAGAAGTTAGTGTCTATATTTCTGTCCTTATTATCCTTGCCACTACATATTGTCTATATTTAGAATTTAATTTGAGTTATTAAGAATTTAATAAAAAAAGAACAGGCTGAAGGAAGAGGGTGCTATAAACTGTATAAAATTTGCATTGATCCATTTCTGAATTTCTGCAACTTTGTAGTTTACCTACAACCTATTCATGGATCGTGCTTATACAAAAAAAATACAAGTGTTTGAGTTAGCACCTGTAGACAGTCACCGACGGTTAGTCTTTAAACAAGTGTTGAAACAAGGGCTTCGGTAAACAGATAAAAGAAGTAAGGAACCTTACAAAGGTTCCCACTGTGTTCCCTAAATTTTGTTTTCAAATATTTTGATGAATAGGAATTCTTCGTTGTTATTTATAAGTAGGTACGTACACAAAAATTAAAAATTATTAAGCAGTTACATTTCCTAGTGTGTACTTGTGTAGTTCAAAATATCCCTGGTTCCGCGGAACCATGCTCAGTGCGCCACTGCTAATGAGCCAGTCTCAACAGCTAGGTATATAAGCAAATGTAACTTTATTCCGTTTGGAAATGCTTAGATTTGCTCCTTGCTCTTTAAGGCACTTTACTGTTTTAAGTTAAGGATTAACAGGTAGGTACACAGTGACTGGTTGTCTATTTATGATTAGCACGTGAGTCTAAATTTACAGATAATTTACATTCATCTTTAAGAAAATTTAGAACATTAACTGCACCAGCCGCTGCTGCCATGTCCACTAAAGTCGCTCCTTGATGGTTACATTGATTTAAATCAGTTCCAATTGATTTAAGATATTTTAAAATCTCAACTTTATTACGAGAAGCTGCCAAATGAGCCGGTAAATTCCCATCAACATCAGAAACGTTAACATCCATTTTACAGTCTTCTACTAAATATTGTAGGACTTCCAAATCACCAGATTGAGCAGCTTTATGAATAAGTGTATGTTTATGATTGTTGGAAATGCTTAGATTTGCCCCTTTATCCTTAAGATACTTTAAAATCTCAACATTAAAATTTATCACATGAACCGGTAAATTCCCATTATCATCAAAAACGTTAACATACATTTTACAGTGCTCTTCTAAATATTGTAAGAATTCGAATTTACCAGATTGAGCAGCTTTATGAACAAGTGCATGTCTTGTCTTGTTGGGGATGTACCGAAATGCTACTTGATGTTTAAGATACTTTAAAATCTTAACATTATAATCTCCCATATATATCATATGAACCGGTAAATTCCCATCAACATCAGAAACGTTAACATCCATTTTACAGTCTTCTACTAGATATTGCAGGACTTCCAAATCACCAGATTGAGCAGCTTTATGAACAAGTGTCTGTTTTTGATTATTTGAAATGCTTAGATTTGCCCCTTTTTCTTTAAGATACTTTAAAATCTCAACGTCATGAAATTCAGCTGCCATATGCGCCGGTAAATTTCCATGAACATCAGAAACGTTAACATCCATTTTACAATCTTCTACTAGATATTGTAGGACTTCCAAATTACCATATCGAGCAGCTTTATGAACAAGTGTATGTTTTTGATTGTTGGAAATGCTTAGATTTGCTCCTTTTTCTTTAAGATACTTCATAATCTCATCGTATCCAAATTCAGCTGCCATATGAGTCGGTAAATTTCCATCAACATCAGAAACGTTAACATCCATTTTACAATCTTCTATTAGATATTGTAAGACTTCCAAATTACCACATCGAGCAGCTTTATGAACAAATGTACGTTTTTTCTTATTGGAAATGCTTATACTTGCCCCATTTGCTTTGAGATACTTTAAAATCTTAACATTACTACATCTCATATCTATAATATGAATCGGTAAGTTCCCATCAACGTCAGAAACGTTAACATCCATTTTACAGTATTCTACTAGATATTGTAGGACGTCCAAATCACCAGATTGAGCAGCTTTATGAACAAGTGTACGTTTTTTCTTGTTGGAAATACTTAGATTTGCCCCTTTCTCTTTAAGATAGTTTAAAATATTGATATTACTATGTCTCATATCTATCATATGAACCGGTAAGTTCCCATCAATATCAGAAACGTTAACATCCAGTTTACAATCTTCTACTAAATATTGTAGGACATTCAAATCACCAGATTGAGCAGCTTTATGAACAAGTGTATGGTTTTGTTTATCGGAAATGCTTATATTTGCACCTTTTTCTTTAAGATATTTTAATATCTCAAGGCATCCAAATTGAGCTGCCATATGAACCGGTAAATTTCCATCAACATCAGAAACGTTAACATCCATTTTACAATCTTCTACTAAATATCGTAGGACGTCTAATGCGCCATTTCGAGCAGCTTCATGAATTAGTGTACGTTTATCCTTGTTGGAAATGCTTAGATTTGCCCCTTTATCTTTAAGATACTTGAAAATGTCAATATTATAATCTCTCATAGATATCATATGAATCGGTAAATTCTCATTCACATCAGAAACGTTAACATCCATTTTACAGTCTTCTACTAAATATCGTAGGACTTCAAATGCGCCATTTCTAGCAGCTTTATGAACAAGTGTACGTTTATCCTTGTCGGAAATGCTTAGATTTGCTTCCTTATCTTTAAGATACTTGAAAATGTCAATGTTATAATCTCTCATAGATATCATATGGACCGGTAAATTTCCATTTACATCAGAAACGTTAACGTCCATTTTACAATCTTCTAGTAAATATCGTAGGACTTCCAATGAGCCCTTTCGAACAGCTTTATGAACAAGTGTATGTTTTTTCTTGTTGGAAATACTTAGATTTGCTCCTTTCTCTTTAAGACACTTTAAAATCTTGATATTACTATGTCTCATATCTATCATATGAACCGGTAAGTTCCCATCAATATCAGAAACGTTAACATCCAGTTTACAATCTTCTACTAAATATTGTAGGACATTCAAATCACCAGATTGAGCAGCTTTATGAACAAGTGTATGTTTTTGTTTATCGGAAATGCTTATATTTGCACCTTTTTCTTTAAGATATTTTAATATCTCAAGGCATCCAAATTGAGCTGCCAAAATATGAACCGGTAAATTTCCATCAACATCAGAAACGTTAACATCCATTTTAAAATCTACTAAATATCGTAGGACGTCTAATGCGCCATTTCGAGCAGCTTCATGAATTAGTGTACGTTTATCCTTGTTGGAAATGCTTAGATTTGCCCCTTTATCTTTAAGATACTTGAAAATGTCAATATTATAATCTCTCATAGATATCATATGAATCGGTAAATTCTCATTCACATCAGAAACGTTAACATCCATTTTACAGTCTTCTACTAAATATCGTAGGACTTCGAATGCGCCATTTCGAGCAGCTTTATGAACAAGTGTACGTTTATCCTTGTCGGAAATGCTTAAATTTGCCCCTTTATCTTTAAGATACTTGAAAATATCAATGTTATAATCTCTCATATATATCATATGGACCGGTAAATTTCCATTTACATCAGAAACGTTAACGTCCATTTTACAATCTTCTACTAAATATCGTAGGACTTCGAATGCGCCATTTCGAGCAGCTTCATGAACAAGAGTACATTTATATTTGTTGGAAATGCTTAGATTTGCCCCTTTTTCTTTAAGATACTTTAAAATCTTAACATTAGCATCTACCATTTTTAACATATGAACCGGTAAATTTCCATGAAAATCAGAAACGTTAACATCCATTTTACAATCTTCTACTAAATATCGTAGGACTTCAAATGCGCCATTTCTAGCTGCTTCATGAACAAGTGTACATTTATCCGTGTTGGAAATGCTTAGATTTGCCCCTTTATCTTTAAGATACTTGAAAATGTCAATATTATAATCTCTCATAGATATCATATGAATCGGTAAATTCTCATTCACATCAGACACGTTAACATCCATTTTACAATCTTCTACTAAATATCGTAGGACTTTGAATGCGCCATTTCGAGCAGCTTCATGAACAAGTGTACGCCTATCCTTGTTGGAAATGCTTAGATTTGCCCCTTTTTCTTTAAGATACTTTAAAATCTTAACATTGCCATCTACCATTTTTATCATATGAACCGGTAAATTTCCATGAAAATCAGAAACATTAACATCCATTTTACAATCTTCTACTAAATATCGCAGGACTTCAAATGCGCCCTTTCGAGCAGCTTCATGAACAAGTGTACATTTATCCTTGTTGGAAATGCTTAGATTTGCCCCTTTATCTTTAAGATACTTGAAAATGTCAATATTATAATCTCTCATAGATATCATATGTACCGGTAAATTCCCATTCACATCAGAAACGTTAACGTCCATTTTACAATCTTCTACTAAATATCGTAGGACTTCGAATGCGCCATTTCGAGCAGCTTTATGAATAAGTGTACGTTTATCCTTGTTGGAAATGCTTAGATTTGCCCCTTTTTCTTTAAGATACTTTAAAATCTTAACATTGCCATCTACCATTTTTATCATATGAACCGGTAAATTTCCATGAAAATCAGAAACATTAACATCCATTTTACAATCTTCTACTAAATATCGCAGGACTTCAAATGCGCCCTTTCGAGCAGCTTCATGAACAAGTGTACATTTATCCTTGTTGGAAATGCTTAGATTTGCCCCTTTATCTTTAAGATACTTGAAAATGTCAATATTATAATCTCTCATAGATATCATATGTACCGGTAAATTCCCATTCACATCAGAAACGTTAACATCCATTTTACAATCTTCTACTAAATATCGTAGGACTTTGAATGCGCCATTTCCAGCAGCTTCATGAATAAGTGTACGTTTATCCTTGTTGGATATGCTTAGATTTGCCCCCTTTTCTTTAAGATACTTTAAAATATTAATATTTTTGTCTACCGTTTTTCTCATATGTACCGGTAAATTTCCATAAACATCAGAGACGTTAACATCCATTTTACAATCTTCTAGTAGATATCGTAGGACTTCGAAAGATCCTTTTCGAACAGCTTCATGAACAAGTGTACGTTTTTTCTTGTTGGAAATGCTTAGATCTGCTCCTTGCTCTTTAAGATACTTTATAGTATTAAATGAATTATACTGGACTGCGTAGTGACTGATTGTATTTCCATTCCTATCACAAAAGTTTAAATCTATATTGTATTCTCTAGTTAACAATTTTAAAAAGTCCACCGCATATTCGGGGTAGTGTACTCCAGAAATAGCTGAGTCGTAGGACTCGGAGTCGTAGTTGAACATGACGTTGAAGTCGTATTCGTTGTCGTAGTCGAATTCGTAGTCGAAATCGGACTCGGTGTCGGAGTCGGACTCGGGGTCGTCGACAGGCTTAAACTTAAATCGCCAATCTTGATATAGCAGCACCGTTATAATAATAAAACCGATTTTATTGACTTTATTGACCTTTGCCCCCTTCTCTACGAAGTATTTTGCGAAAGATTGGCGATATCGCTTATTTGTTAAAGCTATTCTTATTATTTCCCCATTGTTTGATATGAAAATATCGTAAAAATTAGTATAATTACCAAAAACTAATTTAACAATAAAGAAGTAAGTCCAAAAAGATGACATATCTTTATTATTTTTCCAATTTACCTTATTAAGGGCCGAATTGTATTCCATAGATAACTCAGCTATTTTTTCGTTTTGATTAATTTCCAGAATTTGTTCAAAAAAATCCCAAACACCCTCATATTCATAGGTTAAAAACACTTTATTAAGCACTTCGAGCAATAGCTCGTGACTATGTCTTCTTTTATAAAGGCAATACCACAGCAATTCTGCTGCAAAATATTCCTCAAAAGTGTAATGAACAAATGCATACCCTTCATCTGATTCCTTTAATAACTTAGCATTTAAAACATCTTTACGAATCTCAAAATCAGCCTCAACATTAAACAAACCTAAAAGGTTAAAATCAGAGGCATCAGAAAACAAATTCTTCACCGCAAATTTTCTTAACGAGTCGATATAACTGTCAAAAGCTCTAAGGAGTATCTCATCATCTTGTGCAAATTCGTCTTTGATTACTTGTAAATAGCAATTATAAAAATCATATGTGTTTGTAACGTTATCAAAAACCTTTCGCAAAGATTCAACAGACTCACATTTAGATATTTTATTTTTTATTATTTTAGAAACCATTTCTAGCGATAATGGAGTTGAACATATATATTTAAATGCTGGAGCCAAATTTATTACCTTTTCAAATAAATCATTTTCAATACTTGCTTCAATACTTGCTTCAATACTAGCAGGTAATAATTGTTTAAGATATTTTTTGAAAAAAGAAGACTGATCACAAGGTGAAAATGGAGATATTTTAACTATCTCACAACTATCTAAATCTCTTAATTTTTTTAAGATAAAATTGTAATCTATGGCACCCATAATAACCAAAGAAATATTCAAAGCCTGAAGCGAATTATGATCTGCTAATAGGTTTTGTATTTTGTTGATAACTTCCGAACAGTTCTCGTCAAGACCGTCTATAATCAAAATTTTACCCATAGACTCAATAAGTTTTCCTTCGAAATAAGAGCTATCAGGAGTTATATTTTCATTGTGACACAATAGATTATATATGGTTTTCTCGATATCATTCCGGAAAAATTGTTTAGACTTTTTTAAATCAACATTAATTATCCATGTCAATTTGGAATTTACTTTTTTTCGGAATTTACTGTCTTCGGCTTTTTTGAGTGAAACTAGTTGTTTCAATAAAGTTGTTTTGCCTGCACCAGGCGGACCAGTAACAACAACTATTCTTTTCTCTATTTTTTCGAAAAACTCTCTTTCCGGAAATTCTCCCGAGTTAGCCATTAGGCTTCTTTTAACATAATCTTCCTGCTTCTGTTTTGATTGGGTTTGCATATTAGAACCTATCGAGTAAGAATCTTCGCTAAATATTATTTCTTTAAGACCCTTATCTATCTTAATTTGATAGTCATTAAGTTCAGAGTTCATATTTTTCGTAATTAAATTATTTAAGGTGACAATTTCTCCTTGAAACTGAATTTCTTTGGCATATATGTGTTGTTTTGTTTCAGTCTCTAGTGAATTGAAATATATTTTATCTTTAATTATTTTGACTGATGGGTCACTATTTTGTAAATAATGTTCTTTAATGATTATAAATACTTTTTTTTCGAGTCTTCCCTAGAAATCATATACTCGGATATCTCCTTTAACAATTTTACTGCTTGATCTTGATTAAGAGATAGGAATGAAACAATCAAATATTTAATTTTGTCACATCTGAATGTATTCATCATATCACATATAACTTTTTGTTCCATTGTATATTTCATTTTGTGAAATGTTTTTTCCATTTCTTGCATTAAACATAATGTATTTTCTTTTAGAGGAAAATACGTTTCCGATTTCTGAATGCTTCTTAAAATTTTTAATATATGCATAGAAATATTGTCGTGAATTTGGACGCAAAAAATATTACTTGAATCAAGCTGATAACTTTCCTTGAAATAAATTTTAGTACTAACCAACTTCTGAAGAAAATTTCGATTGTGTTCACCACACAAAATAAACATGAAGTAGTCTTTTGTCATAGACACAGATTTTTCAATTGGTAAATGATACCACTCTTCTACATGATCTTTTACATATTCATATGATGATATTGGGAACTTATACTGATAATCGAGCTTATTTAATTTGCTGTCAATTAAAGATTTGATGTTCGTGAGATTAATTTTAACAACAACAAAAGAACATATAAATGATTTTATGTCTTCTCTATTGATCTCCAATTCCTTCCATTCTTTTTTGTCTTTGTCGGTTTCTTGTTTACTGATTTTTTTCTGAAATTGTTTTATCGTATTTAAAAGCTTGTCAACCATTACTTCTTTTTTAATTCTATAATTTTTTGGCTCAGGACCAAACATTTTTTGCAAGTTCTCATCAGCAGGTAATTCATCCATAATATTATCAACGTTCAGCTTAGCCGTAGTACATAGTATTAAGGAGTTAGGTGTTATTTCATAAAAATTCTTTAACGTTAAATAAGACAGAAAATACTTTGCGATACTAAAATCACTTTTTTTGGGATTTTCTGTCATAAAATCTTGAGTGTTCTTACCACTTTTTACAACTTTTGCTTGTAACAACATACACTTTTCATCTGATTTAAATACGAGATCATCAAATTTTCCCGCGAATTTAACTTCATTTGATAGTTTCCAATTTGTGTAGCTTTCCATTGCAGATAAAGCAAACAGTGTATGTAAAGATATCTCATAGAGTAAGCCTTGGCTAGGTGTTTGTGCTTTTCCAGAATCCATCACCTGAAAACGTAAATATTTAAAAAAAAAAGTAGAGATAGGTATGAATAAAAAGTGTACAACTCCAAAACAAGACATTGGCCATTTTACAAAAAATAAATAAAACAGATGGTCTTTTAGATGAACCTCGCAGCACTGAACTTGGCTTTTACCCCAGGCTGTGGGTGAAAAAACGTGATATAATTCAGGAATTTTTGAAACCTACCAGGTGTTGTAAAGGACGATAGCAGAAATAACTTCTACTAAAATGTAACCAAAAATTTTGTGCGGTTTTTATTTATGACGTTTTTCATTTGTTAAATTTGCAATTTTTAAAGATTTTTAATTTTGCAGCTTAGGATATTCATTTAAAAGAAAAACTTTTCAATAAAAAATTGTAGTAAATTAAGAAACCTACAATTTGAGCTATGGCAAGTTTAATTTCGTTAATAGGTTATTGCAAAACAGCCTGTGAAAGGTCCAAAATGGTCGTTTTTTGCAATTGTATTATTTATTGTGAAAATGAATTTAAACAAAACAAAAGTCATGCACTCCGAAGAAACGATGACAATAATAAACAATAAAGTTATAGAAAAAGTTGAAGAATATATATATATATATATATATATATATATATATATATATATATATATATATATATATATATTGTTATGACAGTTCCGTAGATTGTTCCTACATAGAAAGAGTCCCTCGATGTGAAAGAAGAAGTAGTCACGTACGAGAATGTTCTGGATGTCATGGAATAACCCAGAAATGTCTGGTGACGTCTAGAACGTCAGAAAACTATATAAACATTGTGTTTGACATTTGATAGTTCAGTTGTATTTTGAGATTTTGAGTATTTAAAGTTGTCAGTTTGTTCAAGTTGTTAACATATTGTAATATTGTATTGGAGTTTAAATAAAGTATTGTAAAGAAAATGTTACAACTTTTTTAAAGTAACTTTATTCAAACTCAAATACAACATTACAAACTTTAACAAACTGATAACTGTCGACTACTAAATCTGAATTACAACTGAACTATCAAATGTCAAACACAATGTTTATATAGTTTTCTGACGTTCTAGACGTCACCAGACATTTCTGGGTTATTCCATAACATCCAGAACATTCTCGTACGTGACTACTTCTTCTTTCACATCGAGGGACTCTTTCTATGTAGGAACAATCTACGGAACTGTCATAACACTGCTCCCTCCTTTATAGTTATTCGCCTCGAATAACTGGTCTATCAGGGTCTGGTTGAAGCCAACAGGGTGGATCAGTTCCATGATATGGGGCTAATCTCTCAATGTGAACTACCTTGGGTTTACTTCTCGCTGAAAACTGGATGCGGTAGACTAGATCATTTATTTTCTTTAAGACGGTGTACGGGCCTTCCCAGTTTCGTTGAAGTTTCGGACAAAGTCCTTTCTTGCGTGTGGGATTGTATAGCCATACTGGGTCACCCCTTTCGAAAATTGTCCCAGTAGCTTGCACATCGAACCTGGACTTGGCTTTATCACTTTGAAGCTTCAAACTTTTACGAGCAAATTCGTGGACTTTTTCCAGTTTTTCTCTTAAGCTTTCTAGGTACGTCAGGGATGAAGGTTCTTCTCCACAGGTAGGCAATTTTCCGAAAATAAGATCTTGAGGAAGCTTCATTTCTCTTCCGGTGATCATCATTGATGGAGAATAACCGGTTGCTTCATGTTCAGAACTTCTGTAGGCTAACAGAAATAGAGGTATTAGGGTATCCCAATCTTTTTGATTATCAGCAACAAACATTGAGAGGTATTGACAAATAGTTCTATTATGTCTTTCGATCATTCCGTCTGATTGTGGATGGAGAGGCGTAGTTCGAGTTTTATTAATACCCAAGATTTTCATTAATTCTTGCCATAATTCTGATGCAAAATTTCGACCTTGATCAGAATGCAACTCTAAAGGGACTCCATGTCTTGATACGACGTGTGTTATAAATGCTTCTGCTACTGTAGTCGCTTCTTGATTAGGAAGGGGTGCAATTTCAGGCCATTTCGAAAAATAATCCATTGCAACCATTAAGTACTTGTTTCCTCTCTCTGTCAGCGGGAGTGGACCGAGAATATCTACTGCAAGTCGTTCAAAAGGCTCTCCGGAAAGATATTGTGCCATTTTACCACGACTTCTTGTTCTAGGGCCTTTTCTTCCGTTACATAAATCGCATTTCTTACACCATTCTTCTACATCTCGGCGACAATTGATCCAATAAAATCTGTCTCGAACTCTGGCCAGTGTTCTTTTTACTCCAAAATGTCCTCCAGACAGGCTGCTATGAAGATCTTCCAACACACTTTTAATGTGTGATTTTGGCAGTACCACCTGTTGAACTATACGTACTCCATCGGAACTTTCCGTCTTCCGATATAACAAACCATTCGAAAGATGCAAGGATTCCCATTGAGCCCAGTACGCCTTTATAGTTCGACTGTATTTAGATATTTCCTGCCAAAGAGGTCTTACTCCATTTTTAAGCCAATCTCGTATAACTCTTAATTCGTTATCTTTCTTTTGACCCTTCTTAATGTTTTCCAGAGAAATCTGGTCATTATCTTCTTGCTGTTTAACTGTGGTCATCCGCAGACTAACTTCTTCGGTTACATTCTCTTTTTGTGCTAGCTGACGTTGGCTTTGAACTTGTAATTCATTTAATGCATTTTGGTATTCTTGCAATTGTTTATTTAACACATTCTTCTCTTTCATCAGTTTTTGACATTCGTTTTCTAGATTGGACTGTGTAGTTTTTGCATTATTTTGAATTACCTTACACTCTTCTTGCAATATTGTCACCTGTTCTCTTAATCTATCTGTTTTATTTTTACTAATCGCTAGTTGTTCCTTCAAATGGCTAACTTCAAATTCCAGTGTATTTTCTTCCTTTCTATGGTCAGTTGTAGGAAATCTGTTTCTTAGTGACCATCTACCATCATTTCTAGTGAGACTTTGCGACAGGCTTCTGGATGTCGAACTAGGCGACCTTCTGATCTCATTCTTGTATTCTTCTTTTCGTGCTTGGGATCGGCTTCTGCAATTGGATTTTAGATGTCCCATTCTTCCGCAGTTAAAACATCTTCTGTTTTCATTTCGAGGTTTTTGTTGGATATTTTGTAGTAAGCTTAATATCTGGGATAAAACTAGTTGTTCATTATCTGTGGTAGTGACTTGCTTATTTTCTGTAAATCTTATTTCTTTTAATTGTGGAAGAGATCTAGAAATATTTTTCGCCGCTTCGTACTCCTGAGCTGAGATTAGTGCTTTATCTAGCATTTTGTGGTGTTGTAATCGCAGAGCCTGTTGCATTTCGATATCATGCAGTCCATCTATGAAAGCCTGTATACCGATTTGTTCCAGAAAATCTCTTGGTGCCTGAGGATATGCCAAATGTAGTAATCTTTTAATATCAGCTTCAAATTCTTGTAGGCTCTCGTTATGATTTTGATACCGAACTTTAAGCTGACTTTGAAAAACCTGCTTCAGATGTTGTTGGCCATATCTTGTTTCTAAAGCTTGAACAAGTGAGTCATAACTAGGTGAATCCTGAGGAAGAAATTGAAGGACGGTTGCTGCCTGGCCTCGAAGCGACACCACCAAGGAAGCTGCCATTTCTCCCTCAGTCCAGCCATTTGCTCTTGCTGCAGCTTCAAATTGGAAACGATACGTTTCCCATGCTGTTTGGCCATCGAAGGTGGGTGGTTTCAAAATTTTGCTATTTCTGATTGTGCCTGATTCAAGAAGATTTAGGGGATGTGAAGATGAAGGGGCTGTTTCAGATTCGACATTCGTTACTGAAACAATACGAGATAAAGAAGCTTGGGTATCAATTTTTCGTTATAACATAACTATTTGTCTTTCTAAACTAGATTTTAAATTATCTTGTTGTTGCTTTAAATCATTTTGTTGCTGTTCTAGTTTATTATCTAAATAGTTTTGTTTTTCTTCTAATGTGTCAATTCTACTATTAATTTGACTTACCTCTAATGTAAAATTTTCTTGAATTTGTGACAAACTATTTATTATTTCTACCTCTACTTGTCTACGCCTCTCCTCCTCTTCTTGCCTACGTTTCTCTTCATTTTCTTTCTCTGCTTGCCTACGTTTCTCTTCATTTTCTTTCTCTGCTTGCCTACGTTTCTCTTCATTTTCTTTCTCTTCTTGCCTACGTTTCTCTTCATTTTCTTTCTCTGCTTGCCTACGTTTCTCTTTCAACTCTTCCATTTTTAAAAACCATTCTGGTGGTCCGGATGTATCCATTTCTTTCTCGAATTTAGTAGATCTTGTATTGACCATATACAAATTACTTAATGTCTTCTTATCCCACCGCTGTCACCAATGTTACAACTTTTTTAAAGTAACTTTATTCAAACTCAAATACAACATTACAAACTTTAACAAACTGATAACTGTCGACTACTAAATCTGAATTACAACTGAACTATCAAATGTCAAACACAATGTTTATATAGTTTTCTGACGTTCTAGACGTCACCAGACATTTCTGGGTTATTCCATGACATCCAGAACATTCTCGTACGTGACTACTTCTTCTTTCACATCGAGGGACTCTTTCTATGTAGGAACAATCTACGGAACTGTCATAACACTATATATATATATATATATATATATATATATATATATATATATATATATATAAGCAGTTAGGTAATATTGACTGACACTATGTAAAATCTTGTTAATTTTGAGGTTGCAGTCATAAATTTCAGGGGGCAGGATAAGTAAAACTCTTAGTTATTATCAAGCTTTCGCAAAATTTATTTGCTTCTTCAAGATATGCTAAAAAAGTTTTAGTAAATACAATGAAATTAAGACGATAAAAAATATTGTACATAAAAGCATAAAAAACTTACAACGTGAGGTTAATCCATTAAATTTTTGGCGTACATAACAAAAAAATATATAAAATTCTTAATCTAATTTCTAATCTTCTACAATGCCTTAATTTTAGATAATTTAAAAAGAGAAAAATAATTTGACAATTAAATTTGAAATTTAGTATGTTAGAAAGACATTTGTATCTGTTTATTATATTTTATTTTAAGTTGCTAATAACTAGTTTTTTATTATTTCTTATCTGCGTACTTATTATAGAATTTATGGATATAAGTAATTTGTAAAATATTAGTTTTAGCAATAAAGTGGCGCCAAATTTGAAAATTTAATTTTGAATTTAGTCAGGCAATTTAGTATTTTTAAATTAAAATATTAGTTTTCGTAAGATAGAATGTAATTATAGATGGTGCTTAGTTTATCTATGTCAGTTTTTTTATTGACACATTGATATTTGTTGATGCATACCATTTCGAGAAATTCCCTTTTAATTAAGTTGTTTTCATGTTTTATGTCTTTCTGACATACTAAATTTCAAATTTAATTGTCAAATTATTTTTCTCTTTTTAAATTATCTAAAATTAAGGCATTGTAGAAGATTAGAAATTAGATTAGGAATTTTATATATTTTTTTGTTATGTACGCCAAAAGTTTAATGGATTAACCTCACGTTGTAAGTTTTTTATGCTTTTATGTACAATATTTTTTATCGTCTTAATTTCATTGTATTTACTAAAACTTTTTTAGCATATCTTGAAGAAGCAAATAAATTTTGCGAAAGCTTAATAATAACTAAGAGTTTTACTTATCCTGCCCCCTGAAATTTATGACTGCAACCTCAAAATTAACAAGATTTTATATATATTTATATATATATATATATATATATATATATATATATATATATATATATATATATACTTAGGACAAAAAATAATACTAAATAGGGAAATTCAAACGGAAGAAATAAAAAGAAGAAGAAAGATGGGCAGCATTCGGCAAACTGAACTATATACTCAGAAATCAGAAAATTCAACTACATCTTAGATCTAAAGTTTTTGATGCATGCATTATTCCGATATTAACATATGGGGCACAAACATGGACAATCACAAAAAAGAATATGAACATACTCAGAGTCACTCAACACGCGATGGAAAGAGCAATGCTTGGCATATCACTTAAGGACAGAAAAACAAACACATGGATAAGACAGAAAACCAAAGTCACCGATGTGGTACAAAAATCACTAAAATTGAAATGGGAATACGCTGGACATGTAGCTAGGAGCGATCTTAACAAATGGCACAGAACAATTCTAACCTGGAGACCATACGAACACAAAAGACCCAGAGGCAGACCTCCTATGAGATGGACAGATGATCTGAAACAAACTGCCGGGAAAAATTGGCTACAAGTAGCGTACAACAAAAAACAATGGAAAGGAAGACTTGAAGAGGCTTATGTTCAGATGTGGACGTGAATGGCTAGACGAAGAAGAAGAAGAAGATTGTAAAAATAACTTTTATATATTTTTTAACGCTTTAAAATAAAGATCTTTCAAAACCAAGCATAAAAAATTTGTAGAGCCCGATTGGTGAACTTTTTGCTTAAACATTCTAATTTGTGTAAGTATTCCAAGGGGTCAAATGTCGAAGGCTATAACTTTTTCAAAAAAAAATTGTAGAGTTAATCCAAAATCCACTATCCTTCTAAAGACTTATATTTTCATATTCTGATGTAAATAAATGCGTATAACATTTTTCAACCTCTTATTTCGGGTTTGAAAATAAGGGGGCAAATTTCGTTATAAACATTTAGAACTGAAGCCGCCCCTGTACATCCTATAAGTTTCTAACTTGCAGGTTATTGTTGCTGAAGACAAAATAAAGATTCAAAACCAAATAAAAATTTTTTTACGAACAACTGAAGCCGAGATAATTGTTTTTGTTTTCTTAAATGGTAGTGACTTTATTTATAACAATTAAGAAATTATTTCACAGTCATTGACTAAAGAAAGACTTATATTATCTTAAAATAAAAATTATTTTAAGCGAAAATTACATTTAATTATTAAAAATGATTTTTAAACTGTAGTGGAGATTTATTTTTCGTTACGAATGTGATTTATTGTGTCGGTTGCCCTTAGCAACTGTTAGCAACTTACAATACATTGAATCACGGTTTTTGCTTTAAATTTTGAAGCACCGCTTGGATTGACATGAAATTTGGCAAACACATAGATAACATGTCAAAGAATAAAAATTATATTGGGCCTCTGTGTGCTTTTGTCCCGAGAGTGAGTTTCACCCTTATAAGGGATGAAAAAATATATTATGTTCAAAATAAGTTCGGAAATGGATAAAACGTCGAATTCTAAGCACCTTTTGTTCTATAGCATTTTTACACCAACTTTTCGAGTTATTTTAGAGTAATAACCTTCATTTTTCATAAAAAACACGTTTTTAGGCGGTTTTTGACAAATATCTCAAAAAGTAAGAATTAAAAAAAAACATTTTTAATAAAAATATAGCAAATTCAAAATTGAAAAAAAAAATGATGTATGCATGAACTCTCTAGACCCACTAGAAACAAAGTTCTAGCTAATGAAAAATAGGTTCATATCCGTCAATTTTCAAAGTAAATTATTTCAACGTGAAATAACCAAAAAATCATGCACTTTTTGGAGAAAAATCATTACAAGTTTTTTAAAGTGTTTAAAAAATATGTATATCTGTTTTTAAAAAAGGTTATAATAATAATATAATGTTTATAATAATAATAGTAAGCAAGTTACGCTGAAAATACAGTTGATCTCTTTTTTTTTGGTCAAAATACTCAGGAAAGTCTCCCCCTAATTAGCATCAAAAATGAAATTAATTCATTTTATTTCAATGTTGTTTTACTCGTGTATGTGTCGTTTATGTCTGCAAGTTTCATCGGTTCAAAGTACTTATTTTTGAAGGGGCTGTAGTTAAAAGGACTTGAACTAGTCAATAATCATGAGTGTATGCAAATTTTGAACAGCCATATCTTAAAAAATTTTTGCCTTCCAAAAAAGCAAAAAATCCAAAATATTCATAAATGCAAAGACTACATTTTTTTACTCTTTGTGATTTTTGGTCACACTAATAAATTTTAAGTTATTTAAAAAAAAACATTTTTTTCAAAATTAAAAATTAAAACAGATTTACTTTAAAACCAATTTTTTTTCAAATAAGCCCCTTGAACCGATGATACTTACAGATCATATAAATAATACATGAGTAAAGTAACCCGTGAAGCGGTAATGATTAATTTGATTCAAGATGATAATTGACTTTCCCGAGTTTTTTTACCAAAAAAAAAAGAGATCAACTTTATTTTCAGCGCAACTTGCTTACTTTTGATACTATAAACTTTTTTACAACAAAAACAGATATACATATTTTTTAAACACTTTAAAAAAGTTGTAATAATTTTTCTACAAAAAGTGCATGATTTTTTGGTTATTTCACGTTGAAATACATAATTCACTTTGAAATTTGACGGATATGAACCTATTTTTCATTAGCTAGAACTTTGTTTCTACTGGGTCTAGAGATTTCATACATACATAATTTTTTTTTCATTTTTAATTTGCTATATTTTTGTTAAAATTCTTTTTTTCAATAAAATACTTACTTTTTGAGTTATTTGTCAAAAACCGCCTAAACACGTGTTTTTTTTTTGAAAAATGAAGGTATATACTCGAAAATAACTCGAAAGGTATTAACTTGGTGAAAAAATGCTATAGAACAAAAGATACTTAGAATTAGACGTTTTATCCATTTCCGAACTTATTTTGAACATATTTTTTTCACCCCTTATAAGGGGTGAAACTCACCCCCAGGACAAAAGCACACAAAAGTCCAATATCATTTTTATTCTTTAACATGTTATCTATGTGTTTGCCAAATTTCATGTCAATCCAAGCGGCGAAATCACGGAAAACCGTGATTCAATGTATTGTAAGTTGCTAGCCGTTGCTAAGGGCAACCGACACAATAAATCACAGCCGCAACGAAAAATAAATCTCCACTAACCTTTAAAAATCATTTTTAATAATTAAATGTAATTTTCGGTTAAAATAATTTGTATTTTAAGATAATATAAGTCTTTCTTTAGTCAATGACTGAGAAATAATTTCTTAATTGTTATAAATAAAGTCACTACGATTTAAGAAAACAAAAACAATTATCTCGGCTTCAGTTGGTCGTAGAAAATTTTTATTTGGCGTTGAATCTTTATTTTGTCTTTAGCAACAATAACCTGCAAGTTAGAAACTCATAGGATGTACAGGGGCGGCTTCAGTTCTAAATGTTTATAACGAAATTTGCCCCCTTATTTTCAAAACCGAAATAAGAGGTAGAAAAATGTTATACGCATTTATTTACATCAGAATATGAAAATATAAGTCATTAGAAGGAGAGTGGATCTTGGATTAACTCTTAATGATTTTTTTTTTCAAAAAGTTATAACCTTGGACATTTGACCTCTTCGGATCAACAAGTTATAATATCGAAGCAACAAGTTCACCAGTCAGGTATCACAAATTTTTTTATGTTTAGTATTGAAAGATCTTCATTTTAAAGCCTTAAAAAATACATAAAAGTTATTTTTACAATAAATAAGGCAATTGAAAAAAACGGCCATTTTGGAACTTTCGCAGGCTGTTTTGCAATAACGTATTAAGTAAATTAAACTTGCTATAGCTCAAATTGTAGGTTTTTTAATCTACTATAATTTTCTATTTGAAAGTTTTTCTCTGAAATGAATATCCTAAGCTGCAAAATTAAAAAATTTTAAAAATTGCAAATTTAACAAATGAAAATCGTCATAAATAAAAAACCGCACAAAGTTTTTGGTTACATTTTAGTATAAGTTATTCCTGGCATCGTCCTTTACAACACCTGATAGGTGAAAAAATTCCTGAATTATATCCTGAAATCGACCTATTTTTAGACAAAAGAAAAGCCAGAAAAAGGAATAAAATTAAAACAGATTTATTTCTGAAATAATTTGAGTGTGAAAGAATGAGAACATTAAGAATAAAACATAAAGTTAAATAAATAAAACCAGATAGAGATACAAACCAAATGGGCGCCAGTTAATTTACTCTTCAACAAATTAACGAATTTGTGGGTTAACTAAATTAAATTTCCTAATATTTAGTTTATTTTTTTTTTCATAAACTAACTTCGATGTGAAGTTAAACTGGAAAGAGACATGTAATAAGGCAAAACGAATTTAGTTAAGGGTAATAAGGTTTTGTTCATGACACTTCAACAGCCAGCGTACTGAAGCATTTTTTCGACAGGTAGGTAATACCTATAAGAAAAAATTGTAACTATTTCCTGCATAGGATCTGGTGGCCATTTTTATTTATAAACAATTTAGTGTCATTTTTCTTTTTTTTTTCAAATAAATGGAAAACAATGAAAATTATGGTTTTTTAGTACACACATCTTCGAGAGCATGGAAAATGCTTTAAAATGGAGTATTACAAAGTTTGATATACTCATTTACTGTTATCTATTATAATTGCGAAAAAAGGTCGAAATAGAAAAAATTTAATTTTGCAATAACTATTGTAAACATTAGTGCACAGCTTTGAAATTTTTGTCAAATGGGGGTTCTTTGGTGCTTAATATGTGACAAAAATTTCAAAACGATTCATTCAATTGTTTAAATTTTATTCAAATTGTTTATCACAGAGAGCTTTTTTGCAATACCATAAGTAAGAAAAAACTGATGTTAAAACCATTTTACAGGTGTCAAATAAAACAGCATGAGCTAAATTTTCAAATTGGTTTAAAAAAAGTTAAAAAAAGGGAATAAAAATGCAGTTAATAAGTAATAAATAACTATGCAAAAGTACATATCGTCAATGTTTCCTTATAAACGGTTGTAAAACTTATAAGTTGTATAAAACTTATATAATGTAATTTTTTTATAAAATAAATTATATATATTTATTACAATTTATTATCAATTATTATATACATAACACCACTTAGTAGTTGTGCACCTAAAACACGGTAAAAAAGTAGATTTTTTTGTAAAAAATTATTTAAAAAGTTTATAAGGAAAAATTGACTATACTGTTGCATAATTATTTATTACTAATAAATGCGTTTTTATTCACTTTTTTTAAACCAATTTGAAAATTTAGCTCATGCTCTTTCATTTGACACCTATAGAATGGTTCTAACATCATTTTTTTCTGACTTATATTATTGAAAAAGAGAGCTCTCTGGGATAAACAATTTTAAAAAATATTAAACAATTGAATGAATCTCTTAGAAATTTTTGCCACATATTAGGCACCAAAGAACCCCCATTTGACAAAAATTTCAAAGCTGTACAATAATTTTTACAATAGTTATTGCAAAATTAATTTTTTTGCAATTTCAACCTTTTTTTGCAATTATATTAACAATAAATGAGTATTGTCCTTTTCATGATCATTTTTCAGTGCGTAACAAATGATAGGAAAAAGGGTAAGTCCGTGATGACCGTGATGATACACATTTATGACATTTTAGTTAAATCTGACAGTTGTTACATTTTATTTTCAATTTGGAATAAAAACAAATCAAATGTGTTTCTTGCATTTATAAAATGGTATTTTCTTTGATTTGTATATGTAGTCTTATAAATTATACAGATTATATTTGTAATATTATTATCTAATTAAAAAAATATATTTTTTTTATTATGCTGTTGCATATGTGTGTATTGCTGTTGCGTTTAGTAAATTTCAATTTCCGACTTATCATCGACTTATTTCGTATGCTTTAAATGATGACGCACGGGTAAAGATTCCCGGACTCAACTGTACTTTATCGCACTTTGACGTGACCCATAAATTCACGTATGATGTAAGGAAACCATTTGATTTCCGGAAAACCATAAATATAGTACGTTCTTTGATGGTTTTTGCTGTGAATTTTAAAGAACCGCTTGGATTGACATGGAATTTGACATACACATAGCTAACATATCAAAGAAAATAAGTAATATTGTGCCGATGTGTGCTTTTTCCCTGAGGGTGAGTTTCTCCCCCGAGAGGGGGTGACACTATATATGCCCAAAATAAGTCCGAAATCGATAAACTGACTAATTTTAAGCAACTTTTATTCTATAGAATTTTTTCACCAAGTCAATACTTTTCGAGTTTTTTGCAAGTGAATATGTTCATTTTTCAACAAAATATGTTTTTAGACAGTTTTTAGCAAATAACAACTCAAAAAATAAGTATTTTGTCGAAAAAAAAAAACATCATAGAAAAAATATACCCTCTAAAAAGTGAAAAAACTGGTATAAGTATACATTAGGTGTCTATACCTAGTCGAAGCAGAGTTATGTTATAGCTAATGAAAAATAGGTTCCTATTTGCCAAGTTCCAAATAAAATAGTTCAACATGAAATATCCAAAAAATTAAGCATTTTTTTGAGGAAAACTCATAACTTTTTTAAAGTGTTTAAAAAAAGCTTTATCTCTGTTTTTATAAAAAAAGTTTCTGGCATCAAATGTAAGCAAGTTGCGCTCAAAATAAAGTTGGTCTCTTTTGTTTTGGCAAAAAACAAATCGGGAAGATCACCCCCTAATTAGCAACTTAAGGGGATGGGTACGTATTTTCGGCTGCAATGGTATTTCGATGGGGATTCATTTTTTTCGAATCCTGAGAAAAGTAATAAGTATTTTTGAAAATTTTAAACGCAGAATGAATGATTACGTTCTTACCGAGGGCCAAAAGTCCCTAAAAACTTTTATAATGTTTATTTTAATAAGTTACGGGGGTGAAAAACTAAGAAAAAATGTAGTGTGATTTTGAATTTCAAATATATCATTCAAAAGAATCTTTTTATTTATTCTAAGGGACTTTCGACCCTCGGTAATAAAGTAATCTTTCATTCTGCGTTTAAATTTTTCAAAAATACTTATTAGTTTTCTCAGGATTCGAAAAAAATGATTACATTTAAAATACATTGAAAATTTTGACAGGCGTTAAAATGTTCCTTTCCTCTTAAGTGAAATTAATCGTTACCGCTTCACAAGTTACTTTAATTATGTTGTGTTTAGATGATCTGTAAGTTTCATCGATTCAAAATGCTTATTTTCAAGAAAATTTGGTTTCAAAGAAAAATTTTAAAAATTTTCAATTTTGAAAAAAGTTTTTTTTAAATAACCTTAAAATTGTTAGGGATACCTACTACAAATCCCAAACAATAAAAAAAGTCTGATTTGCTTTTCTGAATATTTTGTATTTTTTTGTTTTTCTGTAAGACAAAAATTGGTTAAAATTTGGTGTTTTTAAATTTTCATACACTCATGGTTAGTGACTCGTTCAAGCCCTTTTAACTACAGTCCTTTCAAAAATAAGGACATTGATCCCATGAAACTTACAGATCATATAAACAAAACATGCATGAGTAAACAAACTTGTTAAGTGGTACCGATAAAGCTCATTTTTTGAGATGTTAATTATTGGGTGACTTTCCCGATTTTTTACCAAGAAAAATGGGACCAACTTTATTTTGAGCGTAACTTGTTAACTTTGATGCTAGAAATTTTTTTGTAAACCAAAAATAAAGCTTTTTAATCACTTTAAAAAAGTTGTAATGAGTTTTCCTCAAAAAATGCTTAATTTTTTGGATATTTCATGTTGAACTAGTATATTTGAAACTTGGCGCATATGAACCTATTTTTCATTAGCTTATATTCTGTTTCTACTAGGTATACCGAGTAGAAGCCTAATGTATACAACAGTTTTTTCACTTTTTTAAAGGCTATATTTTTTAAGAATGTTTTTTTCGATAAAATACTTACTTTTTGAGTTATTTGCGAAAAAACTATCTAAAAACGTTGTTGTTTTGTCGAAAAATAAACATATTCACTCGTAAATAACTCGAAAAGTATTGACTTGGTGAAAAAAGTCTATAGAACAAAAGTTGCTTATATTTAGTCAGTTTAACCCTTTTCGGGCTTATTTTGGACGTATATTTTTTCACTCCCAATAGGGGGTGAAACTCAATCCCAGGGCAAAAGCACACATCTGCATAATATCACTTTTTTCTTTGACTTTTTAGCTATGCGTATGCCAAATTTCATGTCATTCCAAGCAGTTCTTTTAAATTTAGAGGTTTTGCAATATTTTACAATTAAAGAACGTACTAAAGCCATTTATGGTAAGAAGTACATACATATGTAGAAATTGGAGACATCCAAATGAAAAGTAAACCCATTTCCTTATGAAGAACGGAAAATTACCATGTAGGGAAAATAACAGAAAAAAAACCAAAAGCCAAAAACCCTGAAATAATAAAATGTTTTGGGATTTAGAAAAACTAAAGCGGATAATTCATAATACCCGTGGTGCCTTCAACGTTTAATGTCCGAGTAAATATTCTTTATAATTATGCAAAAAATTTGAATGTATTTTGAATTAACTAGTTTTCAAATAAGTACATTTACAAGTAATAGTCGTAACGTAATTGTGGTAACCATAGTTTTACTTAGGTTGTTACTTAGTAATTTAAATTTAATACGTCCTAGGGTGTTATCTTTAGGAATAACGCCATAGCGAAATATATCATATTTTAACTGACTTCGACATCATGTCATTACTTATAAAATAATATACTAGTCGGACATTAAATCATCATGAATACCTTGTATAATTTTGTTAACAAACGACTGTTTAACCCACAGCAAAATGAAGACAGATGCCTATATATTAGTGGTCTTTAGAATAATTTAGAAGATCTCCAGACATTAGTAAATCTAGTCAGTGAAGCAAGTTATTGGAGAGGCCTAAAAATCAATATTTCAAAGAGTTGTAGCTAATAAACAACACATTCATATTCGTTAAATTCCAAATCTAATATTTCAATATAAAATAACCAAAAAATGAAGCACTTTTGCGGAAAACTGATTACAATTTTTTTAAAGTTAAAAAAAAAACTATATCCTTGTATTTTAAAAAAGTATCTAGTGTGAAAAAAAGCGAGTTCCGCTCAAAATAAAGATGGTCCCTTTTTTTGGTAAAAGAAAATCGTAAAAATCACCCCCTAATTAGCATCTCAAATGGGATTAATCGTTAACGCTTCACAAGTTGCTTTACTTATGTTGTATTTATATGATCTGTAAGTTCAATCGGTTCAAAAGTGCTTATTTTTGAAAAAATTTGGTTTTAAAGTAATTTTTTTTTAATTTTTAATTTTGAAAAAAAATGCTTTTTTAAAGCATGTAAAAATGTAAAAAAATGTAGGCTCTGCTTTTCGGAATACTACGGATTTTTGTTTTTCTGTAAAACAGAAATTGGTAAAGATTTGCTGTTTCTAAATTTGCATACACTTGTGATTAGTGACTCGTTCAAGCTCTTTTAACTACAGCCCTTCCAAAAATAAGCACTTTGAAGGGACGAAACTTACAAATCATATAAATCCAACATAAGGTAATCAACTTGTAAAACGGTAACGATTTATTTTATTTGAGATGCTAATTAGGGGGTGATTTTACCGATTTTTCTTACCAAAAAAAGGGACCAACTTTAGTTTGAGCGTAATTTGCTTATTTTTGGTATTAGATACTTTTTTAAAACATAAAAATAAAGTTTTTTTTAAACTTTAAAAAGTTGTAATGAGTTTTCCTCAAAAAGTGCTTCATTTTTTGGTTATTTTATGTTGAAAAATTCGATTTAGAATTTGACGAATCTGAACCTGTTGTTAATTAGCTAGAACTCAGCTTCTACTGGGTCTACAGACCTCACACATACACCATTTTTGTGACTCATAAATAACTCGAAAAATATTGACTTATTGAAAAAACTCTATAGTATAGGACAAAAGTTGCTTAGAATTAGTCAATTTATCCATTTCTAGACCTATTTTAAAGGTATCTTTTTTCACCCCCGAAAAGGGGTGATACTCACCCCCAGGGTAAATGCACACATCGACACAATAGGTTTGTTCTAGCATCAGTTTCAAACGGTTTAAAACCATCAGCGAATAGTGGACCAGCGCGAGTAGAGGGTATAGCACTGGTGACTGTATTATGTTCTCTCACTGAACAACTGTTTGCTGACGGTTTCTGACTAGTTTGACTGTTTGCTAGAACAAACCTAATAGCACAATTTTATTTGACATGCTAGCTACGTGTATGTCAAATTTCATGTCACATGAACATGTCAAAACATTCTTGATGAACAATAAAATATCACTATTTGACCAAAAATAGTTTTTACGACTTACTTTTGCTCGTTCTGCTGTCAATTTTGCCAATTTTTCATAATGAGCGATTTCGGCATCCTCATAATATCTCCTGTTTAACCAAACGCTGCTTACTTCTTCAGGATGCATTTTCTGTAAAAAAGTATCGCTATTAGAATCCACCAAACGTGAATAAAGTAAAAACCATATACGCTCTGAGCTTCGCTGGTGTCGCTCCTAGCGGATTACTAATGCAACTTTCACCGGTAATTTTTAAATTTATTATTTGTTATCGCTTAATATTTACAACGCAAAAAAGTAATTAAATTGTAATCGATTTTTTAAAGATTTTGCTAATCATTTTAACGTTCTATAAATGAAATATTAATTTCTTACTTCGGATACTTTCACAATTATCGTGTAGATGGCGCTTAGATTAATTTATAATTACATATTACGAAATATTAAAGAAACTTAAATTCAGTATTTAAAACGTAAGTATATTTAAGGTAAAAATATACACCCCAGCTGTGACCAACTAATATTATTTCCTATTAATGTTTTTAATTTCAATGTTTTAAATTAATCACTTTGACATTTATGTCAAATTTCCAGTAAAAGCTTACAGACTTGTCACTACTGGCGCTCGCGAATTTTTAATTATCCCCTCTATCTACGAGCTCATAGCGTATACGTGGCTATATATATACAGGGTGTCCCGAAAAGATTGGTCATAAATTATACCTCACATTTTGGAGTCAAAAATAGTTTGATTGAACCTAACTTACCTTAGTACAAACAAATATGCTCATAAAAAAAGTTACAGGCTTTTGAAGTTACAAAATGAAAATCGATTTTTTTCAATATATCGAAAACCATTAAAGATTTTTTATTGAAAATGGACATGTATCATTCTTATGACAGGATCATCTTAAAACAAAATTATAGTGAGATTTGTCCACCCCATAAAAAATTTACGGGGGTTTTGATCCCTTAAACCCCCCCAAACTATTGTGTACGTTCCAAGTAATTCATTATTATTATACCATTAGTTAAACACAACGTTTTTAAAACTTTTTTGCCTCTTAGTATCTTAGTATTTTTTTGATAAGCGAGTTTTTATCGAGATGCGGCTTCTTTTTTAATATATTTACATAAACATTTTATGGGAGTTTTGTTCCTTTAAACCCCCCGAATGTTTGTGTACGTTCCAACTAAACTATTATTATGGTACCATTAGTTAAACACAATGTTTTTAAAACTTTTTTGCCTCTTAGTCTTTTTTTGATAAGTCACCTTTTATCGAGATATGGCTTCATTTTCAAAATATACCTAAAAATGTAAATTATAAATACATTTTCAGATTATTAACAGGTCTCTATAATCGTACTTAACCATATACAAATATGTGGTGGATTCGATAAATATTCAAAATATCTCGAGAAACACTGGCTTATCGAAAAAATCCTAAGAGGCAAAAATGTTTTAAAAACAGTGTGTTTAACCAATGGTGCCACACTAATAATTAAACTGCACAAAGGGGTTTAAGGGAACAAAACCCTCATAAAATTTTTATGGGGTACACAAATTTCACTTTATTTTTTATTTAAGATGCTGCTGCCATAAGAATGCCACTTGTCCATTTTCAATGAAAAATCTCTAAGAGTTTTCGAGATATGGAAAAACATTGATTTTCATTTTGTAACTTCAAAGGGCTGTAACTTTTTTTGTGTGCACTATTGTATATAGGTAAGTTAGGTTCAATCAACCTATTTTTGACCCCAGAATCTGTGGCATAATTTATGACCAATCTTTTCGGGACACCCTGTATAAAAGACATACGTTTTAATGATGTAACTTTAAATACAAATAACAGTGTTAAACAAAAAATACTGCAAAAAGAAAGATAAATAAGTGATAAATGTGTCACTTTTTTTGAGCACATACGCAGCTTGTTTAGAATAAAATAATCACATATCACATATTATACGCTAATTACACACACATCGATTTTTACCGGGCGATTTTTATCTCCCGTCCAAATTCCGATACTGAACCACATGCGAAAATGGACCATTTCACACACGCCAACCGCTTTCAGTGACGATAAAAATATCGTTCAGCGGCTGGCCAATGCCACGGTATTCGCCGGCACTAGTGGCGTACTTAGTTAATACAGCAGTGGCGACGCGTGACTTTTTCTCAAGTGTTACCAAAACCAGATGTAAAAAAATCTTATTTAAAAAATATTTTGAACCTCCCAAATATGTTTTTGTTTTCAATCCTGTGGGATAAAATTAAACAAATCACTATTCCCAAATTATATGTATGTAATTATGTATATGTAACAGGTATAACAATAAATAATAAACAAACTAAACATATCATTCTACCATAAAATTAACAAATAAAATAAACAACTAGGAAAAATAACAGCTTTTGAAAACTATTGTTTATATTTTAATTCTTCCATTTTCAATAATATTATTTTTTTCTTTAAAATAATATATAAAAAAATATACAAATACAATGACTTTTCAAGTAGTTGATCAATTACGCAATACGTAGCAACACTCTTCCATGTTTAAATGCACGCACACTGTAATCTGTAATAGGTACTAAACCAACGTTACCAATCTTCAAAATGGTTACAATACTGATATGCACCGCGTGCCCGCGCGCCGTCTCTAGACCCGTCGGTCCTTCAAAATTTTCAGAGCTAGTCCCGAGCGATAGCGAGGTTTCTCCTGCGTTACCGTTACCAGTGCCAGTATTGGTAACGGCATATGATAACGTGTCATGGATCCACATATCTTGCCAATATTTTCGTGCGTCTAGTTGGGTATTTACTGAATTAGGTACTGTTATATTATTGTCTTTTACTATTTTATTATTTATATTTTTAGCCACTAAGTTTAATTTAAATAAAGGAAGACTTACTTATATTATTTTATTTACTTCACTTATTTATTTAATAGTTACAAATAACTCCAACTAACACATCTAATTTATTTACAAACTCAAATTTATGATTTTACTAACTAAACATAATAATTCCGATAACTAATACATTTCAAATACACGCGATTCGAATACAATGATATTACGCGTCGATCACTGACTGGCCTGCCAGACGAAATTTCGCTTCTTATATACTTCGGCAGTGGTCGTCTCGAATGCCGCGGTATGGACTCGTATTCTCCCGTGATGACTAGATTGTTCCAGCAGAAATATGCCAGGTTGTAAGCAGCATATTAAAAATAATGTCACATTGCCCCCTCCTTAAAAGATGGTTCCTCCTGGAACCTTGTAGGGACTGGAACTGGATGCTGGTATCTGCAACTGGACCCTCTTTTACAACTCCCAGTTGTATAAAAGTGACAGGGGACGGTCTTCTCTCCGCACCAGTAACTATGCGGATTGCAACAGACTAACACCTGGACCTCGGTGTCTTGGAAAATTTCTTCTACCATATTTCGGATAACTCTCCAGTCTAATTGGCTGCATTCTAACTTTGGCATAACTTTTGCACGTCGGACTCTAACACGTGCTCTCTCAATTGAATTAATGCATCCCATACATCTTGGTAGGTAGGTTGGTCATGGACAGTGTCTTTTGTTACCAGATAGAATAGGTAACGTGATGCATCTTGGAGATTCAATGCTTTGCCAGGAGCTGGCAGTTGGCATTGAAGTTCTGCAACTCGACCAAACTTCCTTCGAAAGGCAGATGCCAACCCTCGTGCATCTTTGATACTGGCCGGGATGGTATGGGCCAGTGAATAGTCATCGGTAAGTGCGAGTAGATCTTGCTTTTCTTCAGTGGTAACACCATGTCTCGCTTTACCGGTACCTCCATAGGCCCCCATGAACTCCTCAAACGTGTGGTCAGGTATTTCTCGAACTTGGTTTACTTCCACTTTTTATCTACGTCGTGGTCTCCCTCGTATGGCGCCAACCGGTTATGGTGGACTATCATCGGCTTTGCCCTAGGAATCTTGCTTATTCGGTAGATAACGTCATTAATTTTCTTGACAATGAGGTACGGACCTTCCCAGAACTGCTGCAACTTGGGAGAACAACTTGTTCGCTTCTTTGGATTATAAAGCCAGATTTTGTCGTTCTCCTTGAAGCATCCACTCTCGGCTTGGGTATCGTATCGTTTCTTCATTCGGTCGCTAGCGATCTGAAGATTAGAACGGACCAACTCATGTATATCGTCCATTCTTCTTCGCAATTCATTCACATAATCATCACCAGCCACTGGTCCCAGTCTCGCTGATGATTGGACACCATCTTTGTCAAATACTTATCGACTGTCCTATTCATACGCTCCACCATTCCATCCGATTGCGGGTAATAGGCCGTGGTTCTTGTCTTCTTCATGCCTAGTTTATCACAGATTCCCTGAAATAGATCGTTCTCAAAGTTCCTTCCTTGATCACTATGGATCTCCAGGGGCACTCCAAATCGGCTGATACAGTCTTTGATTAGCACATCTGCAATAGTGGCCGCCTTCTGATCCGGAATTGCGTAGATCTCAACCCACTTTGTGAAGTAATCCATTACCACCAACATGTATTTGCATCCATTGTCACTTTCTGGAAGTGGCCCGGCAATATCCAAAGCTATTCTTTCAAACGGACTTCCAACGTTGCACTGTCTCATAGGAGCCTTTCTTTTCCGGTAGGGTCCGTTACTTGTAGCACAGGTGGTACATTTCTTACACCAGTCCTTTACATCATCGAAACTATTCATCCAATAAAATCGTTCCCGAATTCTCTGAAGGGTTTTCTTTACACCAAAATGCCCTCCTGATGGACTGTCGTGTAACTGACGAAGTACTTCGGCTACTCTGCTCTTTGGAATCACCAACTGTGTTCTCCTCGCTGAACCATCATAATTTTCTATTACTCGTTTAAGCAAGCTGTCTTCCAAGATAAATGAGTCCCACTGGGCCCAATACGTCTTAACTACTGAGCCTAGGCTTGATATTTCTTGCCAAGATGGTCGACGATTTTCTTCTTTCCATTTTCGAATCTTCTGTAAAACTGGATCTTTTTCTTGTTCTTCCTTGATCTTGGTAGGCGTCCACTCATCATTGACCACTGTTGTTCTTAGTACTGCTGCTTCCTTTGACTCTGTTTTGTTGCAATGGGAACATTCTGCTGGACACGGTCTTCTAGATAGAGAATCAGCGTTCCTGTGGCTAACTCCGGCCCGATACTCGATCTTGAAATCGTATTCCTGAAGTCGTTCAATCCATCTGGCTATCTGACCCTCTGGATTCTTAAACTGCAGTAACCATTTAAGGGCGGAATGGTCGGTTCGGATTAGAAACTTCCTTCCATAGAGGTATTGATAGAAGTGTTCTACTGATTTCACTGCTGCTAGAAGTTTTCTTCTCGTGACGCAATAATTTCGTTCAGGTTTTGAAAGCACTTTACTAAAATATCCAAGGACTCGTTCCTGTCCTCCTTGAGTCCAAACGGCATAACGTTGAATTCCCATAATCCAGATCCTGTCGTGAAGGCCATCTTCTCCTTGTCCACTGGATCCATTTCTACCTACCAATACCCAGACTTCAAGTCCAACGTATAAAACAATTTACTTCCAGCCAATGTGTCCAACGTGTCGTCGATCCGAGGCAGAGGATAACTATATTTCTTGGTAACATTGTTCAACAAACGGTAGTCCACACAGAACCTCGTAGTTCCATCTTTCTTCTTGACCAGGACCACCGGAGAGACATGGGCTCGTAGAAGGTTCTATCACCCCGTCTTTCTTTATTTCTTGAACAACCTTTTAGCTTCCTCTCTCTTCGCCTGTGGTAATCGTCGAGCTGTTTGACGAATTGGCCTAGCGGTATCAGTGTCAATTTTATGTTTGACAACTGTCGTTCTTCCTGTCTTTCCTCCTTTCGGTACGAATATGTTACGATATTGCCTAAGAAATTCCCTTAATTTCCTTTTCTCCATTTGATTTAGAGATTGGCCTGCAACTGCAACCATTTGGTCGAACTTGTCGTTGGAATTATCTGATGTTGCGGATTATGGACGTCACGGGTACACAAGTTCCTACTTTTGTCTCCTTCTTGATGGTCACCGGGTAGTCATTGACATTAATCAATCTCACGGAAATTTCTTTAGCAGAAGTAACCAATTCCTTTCCAATTATGATTCCTCGGCCAACCTCCTCGTCGTGGTTCCATGGCTCCATCATAACAGGTGTTCCTTCTTCTACAATTCCCTGTAGCCGCGCTACGATGATCGTTTCACTTCTCACAGGCACAACTGTATCTTCTTTAATGGCTGCTAGCACAGTGCTGTCATCATGTGGATGAAGAAATACCTCCTCGTTGCCAACTTTGATTACCCTGTTCTTAAAATCCAATTGAAATCCATGCAAATTCATTACGTCCATTTCTAATATAACATCTTCTTCGATTTCTGCAACTATGACAGTATGGACGAACTTTTCTATTCCAATCCCTAATTATATCTATATTTCTCCGTGGGTGTTGGCATTTTCACCTGTGGCAGTCCGCAGTCGCAACCTAGTTGGTAAGAGTTTCTTACGACTGTTTATAACTGACGGTCGTATAATGGTCCTGGTCGCTCCGGTATCCACCAACAATGTATACTTTTTACCATTTATTTCTCCATCTACATATACACTATCTTCACGACATTTCAAAGAAGCTATTAGTATGAGAGGGTCTTTGGAAAAGTTGCGGGTCGAAGCTGCCCCCCTAAGGTCGACCCGTTCTAGTTTTCCTGCTGGTGAGTCTCTTGACTGTTATTGTACCTAGGGTACTTACAAGAACTCCGTACGTGTCCCATTTCACCACAATTCCAGCACCTTATGGTCTTCGTTTTCTTGTATGAAATGCCCTTTATCATATTGACAATCTGGTCCAGTTTGTCTCCATCCTCTTCCTCTTTCACAGTCCTAACTTTACTGTACCCGCCAGAGGCCTGGGTAGCTGATTCGTATTCGAGAGCGGCAGACAAGGCATCGACCAGCGTCTTGTGACGAGCTAATCGCAGTGTTCTTTGTTACTTGTGAAATTCAGAAAAATGAAATTTATCAATATTTTAAATAACGATAAAGTACAGATACAGTTTTATCAAATGTTATCAATAGATAAAAATAAATACACTTCTCCGAGAAATTACCGCACCTTAAAAATTAGTAATTTTTAATGTCTTGAATTTCCTGTTGTCCCATTTAAGTAATTTTTTAACATGTTATAGCCTTATTCTTTAACAATATCGCTGTAATGATATTGTTGCTAGATAGGTAAATTGCCATTGTATACAGGGTGCAGCAATCAAATTGTAATTTTTTCTCAAAATTCGCGTCACCCTGTGGAATATTCTAGCATCTATAAAGTATTAGAATTAAAACCCAACTATAGCCTCCTATTTTCTTAACATGCTGTTTTTTGATTCATTCTCTTATGTTGGTTGCCACACACCATTAGATGGTATAAGTGGCTCCTGATTATAATTATTATGTGTTTTATGATAACACATAAAATATAGTCCAAGCTGTGGGTAAAAAATAGGTTGATTTCAGGATATAATTCTGGAATTTTTGAAACCTATCAAGTGTTGTAAAGGACGATGGCAGGAATAACTTATACTAAAATGTAACCAAAAATTTCAGGAGCTTTTTTATTTATGACGTTTTTCATTTGTTATTAAATTTGCAATTTTTAAAGATTTTTGATTTTGCAGCTTATGATATTCATTTTAGAGAAAAACTATTAAATAGAAAATTGTAGTAAATTAAAAAACCTACAATTTGAGCTATAACAAGTTAAATTAAACTTTCTTTAATTTAATTTTGTTAATACATTATTGCAAAACAGAATGAAAGGTCCAAAATGGCCGTTTTTTGCAATTGCATTATTTATTGTAAAAATAACTTTTATTTATTTTTTAAGGCTTTCAAATAAAGATCTTTCAATACCAAACATAAAAAAAACTATAGAGCCCGATTAGTAACCTTGTTGCTTAGATATTATAACTTGTTTATCCCAAGGGGTCAAATGTCGAAGGCTATAACTTTTTGAAAAAAAATTGTAGAGAGGTAATCCAAGATCCACTCTCCTTCTATAGACTTATATTTTCATATTCTGATGTAAATAAATGCGTAAAACATTTTTCAACCTTTTATTTCGGGTTTGAAAATAAGGGGGCAAATTTCGTTATAAACATTTAGAACTGACGCCACCCCTGTACATACTAGGAGTTTATAACTTGCAGATTATTGTTGCTGAAGACAAATTAAAGATTCCAAACAAAATAAAAATTTTCTACGACCAACTGAAGCCGAGATAACTCTTTGTGTTTTCTTAAATCGTAGTGACTTTATTTATAACAATTAAGGAATTATTTCACAGTCATTGACTAAAGAAAGATCTATATTATCTTAAAATAAAAATTATTTTAAACGAAAATTACATTTAATTATTAAAAATGATTTTTGATGTACGAAATGATGTGCGAAAGTGGTTTATTGTGTCGGTTGCCCTTAGCAACAGTTAGCAACTTATAGTACATTGAATCACGGTTTGTGCTCCAAAGTTTAAAGCACCGCTTGGATTCACTTGAAATGTGGCAAACACATAGATAACATGTCAAAGAATAAACATGTTATTGGGCCTCTGTGTGCTTTTGCCCTGGGGGTGACCTTCACCCCTTAGAAGGGGTGAACAAATATACGTTCAAAATGGTTTTTAACAAAATATTTTTTTTTGTTTTTTGAAAAAGATTCTAGTATTAAAAGTAAGCAAGTTACGCTCAAAATAAAGTTGATCTCTTTTTTTTTATCAAAAAACTCGCGATAGTCACCCCTAATTACCATCTTAAATCACATTAATCGTTACCGCTTCACAAGTTACTTTGCTTATGTATTATTTATATGATCTGTAAGTATCAGCGGTTCAAAGGGCTTATTAAAAAAATGGTTTTAAAGTAAATCTGCTTTATTTTTAATTTTGAAAAAAATGTTTTTTTCAAAATAACTTAAAATTTATTAGTGTGACCAAAAATCACAAAGAGTAACAAACTGTGGTTTTTGCTTTTCTAAGTATTTTGGATTTTTTGTTTTTTTTTGTAAGGCAAAAATTGGTTAAGATGTGGCTGTTCTAAATTTGTATACACTCGTGATTATTAACTAGTTCAAGTCCTTGCAACTACAGTCCCTTCAAAAATAAGCACTTTGAACCAATGAAACTTGCAGACATAAACGACACATACACGAGTAAAACAACTTATGAAGTAAAAAGGATTACTTTCATTTTTTATGCTAATTAGGGGGTGACTTTCCCGAGTTTTTTTTACCAAAAAAAAGAGGCCAACTTTGTTTTGAGTGTAACTTGCTTACTATTGATCCTACAAACTATTTTAAAAAGCAGATAGGTACACATATTTTTACACTATTTAAACACTTTAAAAAAGTTGTAATGAGTGTTCTCCAAAAAGTGCATCATTTTTTGGGTATTTCACTTTGAAATTTGACGGATATGAACCTATTTTTCATTAGCTAGAACTTTGCTTCTGCTGAGTCTAGTGAGTTCATATATACACCATTTTTTTTTTAGTTTTTAATGGGCTATATTTTAGCTAAGACTGTTTTTTTCAATAAAATACTTACTTTTTGAGATATTTGCCAAAAACCGCCTAAAAACGGGTTTTTTTCTAGTTGAAAAATGAACGTATTTACTCGGAAATAACTCGAAAATTATTAACTAAATGAGAAAATGTTGTACAAAAGTTGCTTAGATATAGACGTTTTATCCATTTTCTAACTTATTTTAAACGTATATTTTTCACCCCTTCTAAGGGATGAAGGTCACCCCCAGGGCAACTGCACACAGAGACCCAATACAATTTTTATTCTTTGACATGTTATCTATGTGTTTGCTAAATTTCAAGTCAATCCAAGCGGTGCTTTAAAATTTGTTAGTTCAGAAAAATCAGGAAAAAAAATATCATGTTGGTGACACATCCCCCTCCAGGCTGAAACCAAATTTTTTGAGTAGTAGGGACATCTATAATAATAACCTATATGTTTACTGCAGCCGATTTTGATGATATACATAGTTATAAACAAATGAAAGTCAAAAAACCGTAAATTTTCGCTTTTTTCGTCTATAACCAAAAAGTTAAGTATTTTAAACAAATTTGAGAGTGAGAAACTCATATATCGTATAAAAAAATTTAATATAGCGTTCGCTGAATATGTCTATCCTTATTGGTATCTTAGAAAATTGCAAAATGAATAATAAATTTTGAGTTTTTATAAATATTCATAACTTATGTAAAAATTAACTTAGAACGTTCTTTGTAACGTCTGTAAGTCAGAAAATTTTGAAGTTACACTAATACTTTGGATAGTTTATGAAAGAAAAATATTTATGCCATTAATTTAATTAAAAAAAATGACAAAAAATAATTCTAAATAAGTACTGCAAAATTATTTTGCAAAAACATGTAAATTAAAAATAGGGGGGGCTAACTTCGTCCCTAATTGTCCTAGGGCAATTATTTTTCTTTCTAAATGTGTATAAAAATTCAGTCTTTCCAAATCTGAAAAAATTATTTTTCTACGGTTAACGCTTAAAAAGTTATTCTAATTGTTTATAAGTAAGCAAAAAATCGACGTGTTTTTGCAAAATAATTTTACACTGTTTAAAATTACTTTTTGTCATTTTTTTTTAAATTAAGTCAATAGTATAAATTTTCTTCTTCCATAAACTGTCCGAAGTCTTACTGTAACCTTATAATTTTCTGACTTATAGTGTTGCAAAAAAATGAATTTGGGATAAACAAATTAAATAACTTTTAAACTATTTGACCAATTGCTTTGAAATTTAAAATATAATTTAAGCACCACAAGTCTCAGCAATTCGTGAATAAGAAGGTTCTAAGTTAATTTTAACATAAGTTATGAATATTTATAAAAACTCAAAATTTATGATTTATTTTGCAATTTTCTAAGCAACCAATAAGGATAGCCATATTCAGCGAACGCCATATTGAAACTTTTTAGACGATTTATGAGTTTCTTACTCTTAAATTTGTTTAAAATGCTTAATTTTTTGGTTATAGACGAAAAAAGTGAAAATGTACCGTTTTTTTATCTTCATTTGTTTATAACTATTTATATCATCAAAATCGGCTGCAGGAAACATAAAGGTTATTAATATAGATGTCCATACTACTCAAAAAATTTGGTTTCGGCCTGAAGGGGATGTGTCACGAGAAAAATCTTATTTCTCTGGACTATGTAGCAAAAACCGTGATTCAATGTACTATAAGTTGCTAACCGTTGCTAAGGGCAACCGACACAATAAATCACATTCGTACATTTTTAACAATTAAATGTAATTTTCGTTTAAAATAATTTTTATTTTAAGATAATATAAGTCTTTCGTTAGTTGATGACTGTGAAATAATTTCTTAATTGTTATAAATAAATTCACTAGGATTTAAGAAAACAAAAGCAAATATCTCGGCTTCAGTTGGTCGTAGAAAACTTTTATTTAGCTTTAAATCTTTATTTTGTCTTCAACAACAATAATCTGCAAGTTAAAAACTCATATAATGTACAAGATCGGCTTCAGTTCTAAATGTGTATAACGAAATTTGCCCCCTTATTTTCAAACCCGAAATAAGAGGTTGAAAAATGTTTTACACATTTATTTACTTCAGTATATTAAAATATAAAGTCGACTTTACATTACATGATTTATCATGTGATTTGTCATATGATTTGGTCATGGAGTGAAATTTACATGTTTACACTGTGTGATTTGTCATATGATTTTGCATTGTTTATACGGCTCGTTTTGTCATAAGCATTGTCATGCGGCTCGTCATGGGAAAAATCATATGACAAATCACATGATAAATCATGTAGTGTAAAGTCGACTTAAGTCTTTAGAAGGAGAGTGGATCTTGGAATAACTCTCTACGATGTTTTTTTTTCAAAAAGGTATAGCCTTCGACATTTGACCCGTTGGGATAAACAAGTTATAATATCTAAGCAACAAGTTTACCAATCGGGCTCTATAAATTTTTTTTATGTTTGTTATTGAAAGATCTTCATTGTAAAGCCTTAAAAATAAATTAAAGTTGTTTTAACAATAAATAATGCAATTGCAAAAAACGGCCATTTTGGACCTTTCGCAGGCTGTTTTGCAATAACGTATTAACAAAATGAAACTTGTTATAGCCCAAATTGTAGTTTTTTTAATTTACTTCAATTTTCTATTTAATAATTTTTCTCTAAAATGAATATCCTAAGCTGCAAAATTAAAAATCTTTAAAAATTGCAAATTTAACAAATGAAACGCGTCATAAATAAAAAAGCTCCTGAAATTTTTTGTTACATTTTGGTATAAGTTATTCTTCCTGCCATCGTCCTTTACAACACCTGATAGGTTTCAAATATTCCTGAATTATATCACGTTTTTTCACCCACAGCCTGGGGTAATATACCAGCAGAGGTGTAATATGACCGACAACTGCCAGGCCAGCAGCACTCGTCGTCACATTAATACCTCGCTCTCCTGATATCATTGCTCCTAGCTGCTTGAGGCCTTTGGCAGCTATTACTTTTGGTGGATTGTGGACACTACTATTCCCAATCTGGATTTCAAATAAAGTGTATCCAATCAGGAAATCGAAATTGAAATAAAGTAGAAATAAAGTGGTGATTGTAGTCCTGATAGTGACTGGAGATCTGACGGGTCGACTGGTCAATAGTCACTTGCGCGGGGCTACAAGTACTACAAGACCTATAGAATCGCAACCTTCTGTCCTGAAGCTTTAGCACGAGGAAAAAAATGGGTGGTGACAATGAATATGATACGGAGACCAATCAAAACAAAAGGCGGAGGGGCGAAGGAGGAGAAAAATTGGAGAAAGACAAAATGGATCGAGTATTAGAAATGTTAGCAAAACTAACCACTGACATTCAGGAAAAGAAAGAGGAACAGAAGCAGTATAGACAGGAGATTAAGGAACTAAGGGAAGAAAACGATCATATAAAAAAGGAAAATAAGGATCTGAAGCAAAAAATGGACAAAATGGAGGAGAGGATGGATAAAATGGAAAAAGAAAAGAGAAGAAACAATGTAATCATACAAGGAATGGACATAAATACATACGATCAGAATATATTAAAGAAAATGATAGAGGATTTCTGCGCTAAAACACTGCAGGTAGAAATAAATATTAAGGGGGCAACAAAGTTAGGAAATAAAACATGTCTGGTGGAACTGAAGAACGCAACTGATAAAGAAAAGATAATGGTAAATAAAAACAAATTACAAAAGGTTGGCCAGGAAAAGATATACATTAATGAGGATATGAATAAAATAGAAAGGGAAATACAAGGAAGAATAAGAAAACGAGCAAAGAAAGAGAAAGAAGAAGGAAAGAATGTAAAAATTGGTTTCCAGAAACTGACAGTAAACGACGAAGTCTGGAAGTGGAACGCCAAGGTGAACCGCTTTGAGGTGCAGCAAAGTTCAAAAAACTAAAAACGGTATGTAACAGTAAAACAACCGAGGCAACGATTAAGGCAAATGAGAAAGATATAAGAAAAATAAACATTGGAACTTGGAATGTGAGAGGGACGTATGGTGAAGGCAATCTGAAAGAACTAGTAAGAGAAGTCAAGAAATATAAATTGGACTTGCTTGCAGTACAAGAAACCAAACAATTAGGAACTGAAATAGTGGATGTAGAGGGCACAACCTCTTTTAAAAGTGGTGGAAAGGGCAGAACCAGAGGAACAGGTTTCATACTACAGGAAAACTTGAAATCAAGGGTAATAGCTTTTAAGCCCATATCTGACAGACTGTGTTCTTTAAGAATGAAAGGGGAAAGAAGAAATATAAGCATTATAAACGTGCATGCTCCCATAGAGGATGCGGATGAAGATGAGAAAGACATGTTCTACGAGCAACTAGAGGAGGAATACGAAAAAACACCGAAATACGATATGAAAATAATAATGGGCGATTTCAACTCAAAGATTGGAAAAGAAAATATATATGAGAACATAGTAGGGAAACATAGCAAACATGATATAACAAATAATAATGGGCACCGAGCAGTATGTTTTGCAATGGAGAGAAATATGGTAATAAGAAGTACACAACTCCGCCGGAAGGAAATCCACAAAGGGACATGGAAGTCGCCCGACGGAAAAACAATTAACCAAATAGATCATGTAGTAATAGAAAAAATGGACATGAATTTTATATCAAAAATAAAGAGCATGAGAGGAGCAGAATGCAATTCAGACCACTACCTAGTAAGAGTGACATGCATAAGAAACTGGGGTTCGACCGGGAAGGGAAAAAGGAAAAGAACGGAAGGTAAGAGAAAATGCAATTCGACCCTATTGAAAAGTGAAGAAGTAAAAGGTAAATATAAAGAAAAAATAGAAATAGAACTGGCAACATGCGCACAAGAAATGGAAATCAAAGAAAGATGGGAGAAAGTAAAAACATCAGTAATGAAGGCAAATGAGGCAGTTCTAAAAAGTACAGTGAGAAAAGGAAAAGTAAATGACTGGTATGATGAAGAATGTGAAAAAGCAGCTGAAGCAGTTAGGAGAGCTAGACAAATAATGCTATTAAAAGAAAACGAGAATAACAGAAATGTGTATAGGGACGCAATAAGGGAAATGAAAAGACAATGTAGGAGAAAGAAAAGAATATCCAAAGAAGATAAGCTAAAGGAAATCGAAGAAAAATTTCAAACTAAAGAAATAAGGTCATTTTACCAAGAGGTTAAAAGAATGGACAAAGGATATCAGAGCCGAAGCATCTATATTAAGAATGAAGAAGGATTGCGCAGTGAAACAGCGCAGGTGCTAGAAAGATGGAAAATTTTTTTCGAAGAGCTATTAAATAATGTTGAAGAGGACGAGATGGACATAACACAGAACATGGAAGAAAACGATACGATAGTGGGGACGCCAACAAAACAAGAGGTAATGAATATAATCAGCCAAATTAAAAACAACAAAAGTCCAGGAGCGACAGAAATAACAGCTGAAATGTTAAAGGCAGGAGGAGAACAACTGTACGAGCAACTATATTGGCTGGTGAAAAAGATATGGGAAGAGAAAAAAATGCCAAATGACTGGATGCTGGCTAGAGTCTGTCCCATACATAAAAAAGGAGATAAACAAACATGTGAAAATTATAGGGGAATAGCACTCCTAGAGACAGGGTATAAGATAATAGCACAATGCATACGTGGAAGACTGAACGAATACATGGAGGATACTGTGGGAGAGTACCAGGCAAACTTTCGATCCAACCGTTCGGTAACAGACCAGATTTTCACGCTAAAAGAATTACAAGCAAATTGCTATGAGTACAAAACGACCCTGTATGCGCTGTTCGTAGATTTCAAACATGCATATGATCGTATAAATAGAAAAGAAATGTACCGTGCTCTGAAACAACTGCAAATCCCCAAAAAATTGATTAGCTTGATTGAAATGACGTTGGCAAAAACGAAAAGCGAAGTAGTGTGGAAAGAAATCTCAGAGGACTTCGAAATCAAGCAAGGACTCAGGCAGGGTGATCCGATGTCAACCACGTTGTTCAATCTTGTTCTTGAAGTAATAATGAGGAATTGCAGCATAAAAATGGAAGAAACCATCTTTAAAAACGAACATCAATGTATTGCTTTTGCGGATGATCTAACAATATTGGCAAAATCAAAGAAAGAATTGAAAAGAATTGTGAAAAAGATAGAAAAAGAAGCAAATAGGTTTGGTCTAAAGATAAATGAAAAGAAAACTAAATACATGATAATGGGTGATACACAGCAAGACAATGAAGAGTTTATAAAAATACAAGGGGAGAAAGATTACATATACAGATTTGACAGAGTGGAAGAGTTTACTTACCTTGGTGTGAAAGTAAAGGAAAATGGACATGAAGATAAAGAAATAGAATCCAGAATTACAAAAGGCAACCAGAAATACGGAATGCTGAGATCCTTAATGAAGTCGAAGTTTGTTTCAAGAAAAACAAAAGAAAGAATTTACAAGACAGTGATTAGAGCTACGGTTGTATATGGAGCTGAATTATGGGTTTTAAGAAAGGCAGATGAAGAAAGATTAGAAAGATGGGAGAGGAAAATTCTCCGATCAATTTAGGGCGGCATAAATACACAAATGGGATGGAGAAGAAGGACAAATTAATATAGAGTTGGAAGAGCTGTATACGGAACCAAAAATCACCGCAATAATAAAGGCACATAGAATAAGATGGCTGGGACATGTGCAAAGATTGGAAAACCATAGAATGACCAGGATGATATTGAACAGGAAACCAGTAGGGAAAAAAGGAAAGGAAGACCCCGTAAAAGATGGTTTGACAGCGTCCAAGCAGATTTACGAGAATTAAAAATAGATAACTGGAGAAACAAGGCATTAGACAGAAGAGAATGGAGAGGAGTGGTAAGAAGAGCGCAAGAGAAATTGTAACAGAAGAATGTACCATGAATTGTAAAATGAGAGCTATATATTATTGTGTTTTCAATTTATCAAGCAAAAGCAAAATGAAAATTAAATTAAATTTTTTTTAAATAACGCGGGCACATAAATTTGATACACCTTGTATATTGAGCTGTTTTAAAATTTATTAGAATTTAGTGAATATAAATAGATTTCTCTTTTAACGAGCTTTCCGAGGAACCATTAAAGACTTTTGTGAATAATTAAAGTGAAAAGAACTATGTATTTAGATTTAAAATGGAAAAAAATTGTTTACTGTATAGGTAATTATCAATTTCTCGAAATTGATCATTGAAAAGAAAGTTGGAATTTTAATGTCTTCATTTCAATACGAGTATATGTGGGAGAGTTTCTCCGAAAATAATTAGGATTGTCGGAACAAATTTGAGGGTGACTGTTGTTTGTCAAATGGAAAAGTCAATGTTCTGATTCTTGGAATGTGGAAGGGGAAAAGATGGATTGGATGATTGAGAGAGGTTGAAAAATGATTATTATGTTGTTGGCAGCGAGAAGAAGCGGTTTTCGACGTATTAAGTGGAGTAGATAGTTAGCATATATCAGTGGTTGGTTGATAGTGGAGAATAGTGTTGAAAAGTGGAACGAGCGACAGATCAAATCGAGACGAAATACCTCTTTGATTCTGTAGTATTGTGAGAAGGAGAGCAGATAATTTTTGGAGTTGTTTGAATCGAGAACGTGTCAAAGAAACACGGTTTGTTGGAGAATTAGTGCTGGTATGCTGACAGTTTTGAAGCTGGACAACGGAGAGAGGCTTTGATGAGTAGCCTTTAACATAATCAACGAGGGAGAGCTGTTTGGGGTCACGAGAAGACATCCGAGTGAGGGAAGCAAAAGGTCAGTCAATTTATGTGAAAGAGATTTTTATGTTCGGGAAATAAATTTTTGAGTAAAAAGCATATGAATTAAAGTTCCAATATTTCAAAATATAAATAGTAAATATAGGTAACCTTGCGAAGACATAAATTTGTTTGGTTTAATTTGTTTTACCAAAGTCATCGGGAACAAACCGATAAATTGTTTTTTTGTAAAGATAATAATTTTAAGTGGTATATATTTCATTCGGACATCTGTGTCCACAGGTTTTTTAGATTCGATAGTTTTCAGAGTATTAATTTGATAAATAAAAGACAATTCTGTGTTTTTATTCTAATAGTTTGCTTTATTTCTTTTCCCTATTTTATCCCGATTAGGATCAACTCAGAGATACTGAACCCACGAGAGAAGATAAATATAACGTAAGATAATTTGGTTTTTTTATATTAAAAGGCACCCAGAGATTTTTTATTCAATTTTGATATATGATTTGCGACAATTAAATGATTAATTAAATAAATAATAATCAATAAAAAATTAACAAGAAGCAGATCACAACAACATGGCGAGCCAACGTTAGGGCCTTAAAGTATCTCTGGTTGTGAATTTGAAGGGAATAGGAAACGGAAAAACAGGTGAAGGAAAATTTATTTGCCCGTCGGAAAAAGTTGATATATTTAAAATTTTTGAAATATTTGTGTGACATAATTTTTTATCTAGGTACAATTTTTACATATTTATTTTATTTTTGATTGATTTGAGATTTGAGATATTTAAAATTTGTGGGATAATTTGATTATATTTGTGGAGAGAAAAATTTTCGTCTCGACAGCATACAAGGTATTTTCGAATTTCATATTAGGCGGGGATAAATTTTAACTACATGTCAATAACAACCAGAAGCAAAAGCAAAGAAAACAAAAAACAAGAAGAACATTTGGAACAAGAAGAACTTATAGAACAAGAAGATATTTTCGAAACAACAATCATGGCATCAGAACAACAGGAATTATCAGGAATAGATAAACTATTACAACTGATGCAACTCCAGTCACAAAAACTGGATGACAATCAAAGAGAAACAAAACAATCAATGGATGAAGCAAAAAGGACAATGGATAAAAATCAGGAGGAAACAAAACAAGCAATGGATAAAAATCAGGAGGAAACAAAACAAGCAATGGATAAAAATCTGGAAGAAACATCAAAGAAAATGGATAAAGTGGATCAAAAAATGGATGAAACACAACAAAAAATGGATGAAACACAACAAAAATTGGATCAAAAAATGGATAAAGTGGAGAAAAAAATGGATGACAATCAACAGGAAACAAACAAGCAATAGAAGAGAACAATAAGAAAATAGAGGAACGCATAGAAAAGTATGAAAAGGAAATAAAAGGATGTTTGACAACAATTAAAAACGAGATAGAACAGCAAGAAATGAAAATTAAAGATCACATGCAAGAACAAGAAATTAGAATGAAGGACCACATGAAAGAACAAGAAATGAAAATTCAAAACAAAATGGAGGAGTTAACAAATTGCCAGAAAAAGGAACTAGAAAATTTGGAAAATAAGTTGGAAAACGCATTACAAGAGGACAGACGAGAAATAGAAAGACAAATGGAGGAAATCAAGAATCAACAAAATTCCGGAGAAAGAAGGGAAACGATTATCCATAGTACAGAGGATGTGAAAATAAGATTTGGCGGGGATGTAAAAAAATTACACCCAGTAATTTTCATAAACAATTTGAAAAAGAAAATACGACACATCGGTAACTTCGAGACAGCCAAAGAAACGATAAGGAACCATCTTAAAGATGAGGCAAGTTTATGGTTCGATAGCAAAGAAGAAGAATTGGACAGTTGGCATAAATTCGAACAAAAGTTCCTGAGTTTTTTCTGGGGAAAAATACAACAGCTAGAAATAAACAAGGAATTGCAAAATGGGAGGTACCATGATAGAATGGGTATTTCAGAGATAACATATGCACTACAATTATATAATAATGCAAAACATCTACAGTACAATTATTCATCCGAACAGCTAGTAGAACTGATAGCCAGACATTTTGAAGATACCTTAGAAGATCACATAACTCTACAAAACTACAAAGATATCGACAGTTTGTGCCAATTGTTACAAATACGAAAAGCAAAAATGAGGGAAAGAGAAATAAGAAGATCGCAAGAAAATTATAGACAACGCGAAAATCAAGACTATAGAGATAGAAGACAAAACTTTCGGAGAGACTATACAAGAAGAGAATTTATTCCGAGGAGTGAAAACGAAAATAGAGACAATGGAAGAGGAAACTATGAACAAAGAAATCGGCAATGGAACGAAGACAGATACCGAGAAAACCAGAATAGAAGTAATACACGCACAAATCAAGAGGACAGAAAAGATATTAGAAGGAATGAACAGGAAAATCGTGGAAACCGATACGGGTCCAACAGACCGAGAGAAAATAGAAGAGCGGTAAACAATACGCAAATAAACGGACTTTGGCGACAATAAATGAAGGAATACGAATAAAGGTTCGATTGGGGAAGAAACTCTATGCACTACAATGTGTTATAATGCCAAACATGATGCATGATATGATCGTAGGAGTGGATGAATTGTCAGAAAAGCATGTGGTGATAGATTTCAAAAATAACACGATGAAAATCACAGATGGAAAAGAAGAAGAACCTAACATTTTGGAAATGGACAAGGAACATGAGAAACGGAAAAAGGATAATGCAGATAAAAAACAAACGGTGGAAATGAATTTGGCAATGAAGCAGGGACAGAGAAGAAAGAGGAGAAAGCAACAGAAAATTGATAAAAGAAAATGAAGAGTGGGATTCCTCGAAAAAAGAGATGAGCCCAGAAGAAGAAAAAGAAGAAAGAAGATGGATAAAAGAAAATGAAGATTGGGATTCCTCGGAAAAAGAGATGAGCCCAGAAGAAGAAAAAGAAGAAAAAAGATTGACCCAGGAAAATGAAGCTTGGGATTCCTCAAAAGATGAGATGAGCCCAGAAGAAGAAGAGATCAGAATAGAAAAAGAAGGCGGAAAAGATACAATTGAAACTGCGGTATTTAAAGTGGAAGTATGCAAAATGGAGAAGACAGAATATACAATAAACATGTGTAGAGAATTGAGGGAATGTGAAAATTTAATAAATGAAGAAAACAGAGTAGCCAAAAAGTATGGAAATTCATTTGAAACTAAAGACTTAGGAAATTTTCGATCGAAAACTTACCCTATCCCATCTAAGTACAGACACTGGGAAAAAGAAAGCAATTGTTTTTCAGGTGGGACTCAATATTTTGACACAATAGAAAAGTTTTGTTGTCGAGAGAAAATCATATTTTTGTTGCACTTATTAATACTGATTTTATCTCAAAACAAGGCGGGGATGTTATTGTGTTTTCAATTTATCAAGCAAAAGCAAAATGAAAATTAAATTAAATTTTTTTTAAATAACGCGGGCACATAAATTTGATACACCCTGTATATTAAGCTGTTTTAAAATTTATTAGAATTTAGTGAATGTAAATAGATTTCTCTTTTAACGAGCTTTCCGAGGAACCATTAAAGACTTTTGTGAATAATTAAAGTGAAAAGAACTATGTATTTAGATTTAAAATGGAAAAAAATTGTTTACTGTATAGGTAATTATCAATTTCTCGAAATTGATCATTGAAAAGAAAGTTGGAATTTTAATGTCTTCATTTCAATACGAGTATATGTGGGAGAGTTTCTCCGAAAATAATTAGGATTGTCGGAACAAATTTGAGGGTGACTGTTGTTTGTCAAATGGAAAAGTCAATGTTCTGATTCTTGGAATGTGGAAGGGGAAAAGATGGATTGGATGATTGAGAGAGGTTGAAAAATGATTATTATGTTGTTGGCAGCGAGAAGAAGCGGTTTTCGACGTGTTAAGTGGAGTAGATAGTTAGCATATATCAGTGGTTGGTTGATAGTGGAGAATAGTGTTGAAAAGTGGAACGAGCGACAGATCAAATCGAGACGAAATACCTCTTTGATTCTGTAGTATTGTGAGAAGGAGAGCAGAGAATTTTTAGAGTTGTTTGAATCGAGAACGTGTCAAAGAAACACGGTTTGTTGGAGAATTAGTGCTGGTATGCTGACAGTTTTGAAGCTGGACAACGGAGAGAGGCTTTGATGAGTAGCCTTTAACATACTCAACGAGGGAGAGCTGTTTGGGGTCACGAGAAGACATCCGAGTGAGGGAAGCAAAAGGTCAGTCAATTTATGTGAAAGAGATTTTTATGTTCGGGAAATAAATTTTTGAGTAAAAAGCATATGAATTAAAGTTCCAATATTTCAAAATATAAATAATAAATATAGGTAACCTTGCGAAGACATAAATTTGTTTGGTTTAATTTGTTTTACCAAAGTCATCGGGAACAAACCGATAAATTGTTTTTTTGTAAAGATAATAATTTTAAGTGGTATATATTTCATTCGGACATCTGTGTCCACAGGTTTTTTAGATTCGATAGTTTTCAGAGTATTAATTTGATAAATAAAAGACAATTCTGTGTTTTTATTCTAATAGTTTGCTTTATTTCTTTTCCCTATTTTATCCCGATTAGGATCAACTCAGAGATACTGAACCCACGAGAGAAGATAAATATAACGTAAGATAATTTGGTTTTTTTTTATATTAAAAGGCACCCTGAGATTTTTTATTCAATTTTAATATATGATTTGCGACAATTAAATGATTAATTAAATAAATAATAATCAATATAAAATTAACAAGAAGCAGATCACAACAATATATGTATATATTTATATGATGTATTTTTTGAAATAGACAAATTAATATTGTATATTGTAGATATGTATAGAAAAAAAATGTAATTGTGTTTTTCACGCCCAGGGCCTACATGGCCTGTTGAGCAAAATAAATAATAATAACTATTCCCAATCTCATCTGTATTGAAAATATGACAAGCACAAAATTTGAATTTTTCCATGCAGCTACGTAGATGTTTAAGAAGCAAAATTGCGTTGTTTTTATTAAAGCTTGTCGAACGAGCAATGCTGGTAGCTTCTGATTTTCTTAAAGAAATTGAAGGGTATCTCTGCATAAACCACCTTAGCCACTCCTCACCAGCCTTGTGTTTCTCTGTCCTGTTATATGGCATTACTTTATTATTTCTATCTGCGTACTGAAAAGCACGGATGCAAAAGACTGGATGCAAGCCGCACAAAACAGAGACAAATGGGAAGAGCTGAGGGACACCTATGTCCAGAAGTGGACGCACACGGGTTGATGATGATGATGATGACTGAAAAGCCAAAACCATAGCATCTCTTTTAGTTAGATCATAATGATATTTGGATGCACTTATTAGATACTCCGTTTTCTTCTTCATTATTAAAAACTTGTTTAAGAGCATTGGTTCTACTGTAATTGAATTCGTTTTCTCCTGATTGTTTGTGGACCTCCAAATGTCGAGCAAGTTTTGATTTACTGACATTATAAGCTTTTGCTGCTTCTCGAATGGTTAGATTGTCCATTAAAACAGCATGTGCAGCAGACTTCAAAAATTCAGTTACTTAAATGTCTCAAGATGCAAACGCATAAAAATGTCCCAAGGTACAAACGCATGCTTGTCCCAAAGTACAGCAGAGTGCACTTTTTGAAACTTAAACCAACATCAAAAAAATCTGCTTAAATAAATCTAAAATAACATACATATGTATACATTAGGTTTGTTCCAACACAACGAGAACCGTCATGTAACGATCACGTTACCACAGTATAAAGAGGGACAGTAGAACCACTCTCCGAAAAATTGGAAGTAAAATCTGTAGTCGCGCATGGCGACCGCGCAATGTTCTTAGTCGCTTTTGCCCCACTCTCGCATTGCTAGTGGCATAGAAACGTACGGATTTTAACAGGATAAACCCGCATCCACCACTTGCGTACTGCCGGTATTACTTCTTGAGACCAAAGCGCCGACAGAGGAGTGGTTTTACTGTGGAACCTCTATATACTGTGACGTTACTATAAAATAATACGTTCCACGTTCCATGAGTTCTGTGTCTGTATTTCGTGCATTCCATGGGTTATTTTGTTTACTGCGCAGGACGGTGATCCTTACATGGACGGTTTCTCGTTGTGTTGGAACAATCTATTATAAAAACCTATAATCGTACTCACTGATAACAGCAATGCTGCAAATTAGCAAATTTTACAAAAACCAATAAATAAACAGGCATTAAAAGTTACTCTAACGACCGCGGCCGTATGACAGTATGCATTTTCTTCAAGAAAATGTATACAATTTTCTAATATTAGAAAATTATATACATTTTCTTGTAATCGTTTCTTGTACGTACGTATCTAGGTGTTCTCGAGTGGAAGCCATTAATTTTAAATCATCCATTCTATAATATAACAAATGATTAAGCTTCGCTGCAACAGTATTATTATTTTTGATGCTAAAGCCTGTCAGTGGAATTCCGTAGCTGACATAGTGAACCAAAGTGGACTCAAGTAGTCCGCCTGAAAAAGTCCCCGGTTAATGGGGATATCTTCAGTTTCGATAGTGTTTTCACCAGGTATTTGAAGGTGGATTTTTGTCTTTTACTTAGTTATTATAATATGCATTAAAACGGTCACTATATTATCATCGACTTTATATATTTTCAAATTCATGCGGCACTAAATAAAACGCTTTCTTGTATGTCTTGTCAATCAACGGAGTAAAGAGATTCCGTTTTTGAATATATGCCTGTTAGAAATGACCGAATCGATAGTAAGTTGTTCTTTACAGTCCATGGAACCCTTAGCGCATCCTTTCTGTTGAGCCTCTATGATATTGTTTACTAATATGAATGTCTCTCTAGTGTCAAACTTTAGATTTGCGCCAATTACATCTTGTAATGGTAAAAGATCGTTTTCCTCATATAAACACGTATTAACTGATAGAAGGCATAGCATTACTCTGGAAAATATGGAACATAGTATGACCATACAGGGTGGGCCAATCAAAACAGTCCACCTCGATATTTGGTAGTATTTATTAGATTTTAAGGAAATGACGAAACAGGTCGATTTTTGATCTAAGGAGGACACATTTTTACTGTGCATACATCTGTCATTTGTTAACCCCCTCCCTTTCACTTCCCCACCCTTAATTTTTAAATAGGGAATAAGGATCATGTGCTAGCTCAGTTGAAAGGGAATTCAATTCTCTATTCAGTAATATAAACGTTAACATAATTATTTATACAGGGTGTCAAAGAAAAAAAAATATTTTAATTATTTTGAATTAAATTAATTGACACAAAAAGAAGTATGTATGTAATTTATTTAATTTAACATACCTTCTACTGCTGTCACAAAACAGAAAAAAATGTTTTTGATAAATAAACATTGCTTTTCGCTTAATTTCAATGTTCAAGCTGCCACCCATATGCCTCTTGATATGGGGAATATTGAATTTAAGCAACAAACAATGATTATTTATTAAATAAAAATTTTTTTTGTGTTTTTTGTCAGCAGTAGAATGTATTTTGAGTTAAATAAATTACATACATTCTTCTTTTTGTGTCAATTAATTTAATTCAAAATAATTTTTCTTGGACACCCTATATAAATAAATACGTCAATGTTATTATTACTGAATAGAGAATTGAATAACCCTTCAAAAGAGCTAGAACACGACCTCTATACGCTCTGAGCTTCGCTGGTGTCGCTCCTAGCGGACTACTAATTCAACTTTCACCGGTAATTTTTAAATTTATTATTTAATTGTTATCGCTTAACATTTACAACGCAAAAAAGTAATTAAATTGTAATCGATTTTTTTAAGATTTTGCTAATCATTTTGACGTTCTATTGATAAAATATGAATTTCTTACTTCGGATACTTTCACAATTATCGTGTAGATGGCACTAAGATTAAATAGATTAATTTATAATTACATATTACGGAACATTAAAAAAACTTAAATTCAGTATTTAAAACGTAAGTATATTTAAGGTAAAAATATATACCACAGCTTTGACCAACTAATATTTTTTATAATTAATGTTTTTAATTTTAATTTTAAATTAATTACTTTGACATTTATGTCAAATTTCCAGTAAAGGTTTACAGACTTGTCACTACTGGCGCTCGCGAATTTGTAAATATCCCCTCTACGTACGAGCTCACAGCGTATTCCCTATTTAAAAATAAGGGGGACAAATGACAGATGTATGTAGCGTAAAAATGTGTCTCCCTTAGATCAAAAATCGATTCTTCATTTAATTAAAATATAATAAATAGGTACTGCCAAATATCAAGGTGTATTGTTTTCTTTGGCCCACTCTGTATTTTGTAACAGCAGGAACCAGGATATTTTCTTGTGAATTTTCATTTATATTTTATTATTAAATTTAGTAATAAATAAACACTATAGAGTAATACTACACTACATGGTAACACTAGTAAGTACACAGTAACACTACACTAATAAACACTAGATAGTAATAAATATAGTTTTATTTCTCACCAAATCTTATGTTTTGAAAATTGCCAAATATTTTTCTAAAGCGCATATACAGTGATGAACGTGCTAATAACCGGCAAAATAGCACAAAAGATGGAAAACATAATACATAATACATTGCGATACAAAAAGAAATGAAACTAGTGGAGATTGAAATGATCGTTATAAACGTTAAACGATAATTAACATTACATTACATAGTTTCCCACCTTATAGTGTAGGAAACAAAGGTTGAACCTTGCAAAATGGACACAAGTCCGGTTTTATTTTTTTTCTGGTATATCAAGGGGTGCTTATTATAAGACTAACTTTTTCTGAAAAAATTTCGCCCCGGAACCCCCATTTTCACCCCTTTAAAGGGGGTAATTTGTGGTTTTTGCGGAACGTAGCCCTTCCTGTACCTTTTACAAAAAATTTCTTTTGTAGAAATATGAAGAGGACTATATTTTCTACGATTTATTTCCCGACGGCATCTGTCTATCATACACTGAAAACATCCAAAGATGTTTTTAAAAAATATATATTTTTCCCTAACTGTAACAGTAATTAAGAAGAAATCCTGCGGCAATTATTCACAAATAATTGATAGATTTTTTGGTATAGGTTTCACTTAAATGTAATAGCCCTTTTTTTAATTACAGGGTGTTACATTTTAAAAAACCCCTTTTTATACCATCTGAACCGTTTATGCTAGAGTAAAAAAACTTTTAGCGATTACACATGTACTGGTGCTATTTACAAATTTGTATAATGCACCCCCATTTTTTCCCCGGAACCACCCAAAAAAAAGAAGAATTAATAAATAAAGTGATTTTCTTGGAATCCTTCACACACAATGCCCTTTATTAATATGCTTCATATATCATTTTGTGCACGTTATTATTACCCATGCATGGATACCAAAAGCTATTTTCTAGTGCAACCCCTGTAGCCAAAAAAATTTAAATAAAATGGGGGGTTGAAAATTTTTTTTACTTTTTGATCCATATGGGCATATGCTTCATCAATAGAGCTTTTCAAAAATATATATGGTTATTGCAACGTCCCTGCGGAAACCACCCCTATCCTTGAAAATATACTGCAGAAACTACCCCTAGCCCTTGGCGAGCATATTTTTACGATTTTCTCATTAACTATGCATTATTTTTAAACAAAACTTATACAAGGTTAAAGACCACTATTTACTCTAAAAATTAGGTCCTATTCATTTTTTTCGTATAAGCAACCGTTACGGCACAGTGGTGCCGTAAACCTCATATATACTTTGGCGGGCTCCAGTTTTTGTTTTTTATTTCGTCATCTGTTCGTTTTATTGATAAAGTACTTATGTAAAATAAAACAACACAGTGTAACCTACAAATTATGACCTATGCACATTTTACATCCTTTCCGCCCCAAAGCCACAGTGGTGGCCCAAAATCAATTTTTGCATATTTTCGCCACCTACACGCATTTTATTGCATTAATGCTACTTTAATAGCACAATATTCACCCTTAAGTGGTCACTAAGCAGTGGCGGATCCAGGGGGTGATGGGGGCGATCACCCCCCTCTTAAACCAAGTGATATTATATTTAAAGATTATAAAAATATTCATTTATTTTTATAAAAATTTAGCCAATTGGCACCCCTCTTAACGATGCTGGATCCGCCACTGTCGCTAAAGCATAAAAAGTACGCCATTCTTATAAAAATAAAAATAAAATATAAGTATTTCTATAAAAATAAATGAATATTTTTATATTCTTTAAATAGAATATCACTTGGTTTGAGAGGGGGGGTGATCGCCCCGATCACCCCTCCCTGAATCAGCCACTGCTTAGTGACCACTTAAGGGTGAATATTGTGCTATTAAAGTAGCATTAATGCAATAAAATGCGTGTAGGTGGCGAAAATATGCAAAAATTGATTTTCGGCCACCACTGTGGCTTTGGGGCGCAAAGAATGTAAAATGTGCATAGGTCATAATTTGTAGGTTACACTGTGTTGTTTTATTTTACATAAGTACTTTATCAATAAAACGAACAGATGACGAAATAAAAAACAAAAACTGGAGCCCGCCAAAGCATATATGAGGTTTACGGCGCCACTGTGCCGTAACGGTTGCTTATACGAAAAAAAAATGAATCGGACCTAATTTTAGAGTAAATAATGGTCTTTAATATTGTGTAAGTTTTGTTTAAAAAGAATGCATAGGTAATGAGAAAATCGTAAAAACATGCTCGCCAAGGGATAGGGGTAGTTTCTGCAGTATATTTTCAAGGATAGGGGCGGTTTCCGCAGGGATGTTGCAATAACCATATATATGTTTGAAAAGCACTATTGATGAAGCATATGCCCATATGGATCAAAAAGCAAAAAACAAAAAAAATTTCAACCCCCCATTTTATTTATTTTTTTTTCTGGCTACAGGGGTTGCACTAGGAAATCGCTTTTGGTGTACATGCATGGGTAATAATAACGTGCACAAAATGATATATGAAGCATATTAATAAAGGGCATTGTGTGTGAAGGATTCCAAGAAAATCACTTTATTTATTAATTCTTCTTTTTTTTTTGGGTGGTTCCGGGGAAAAAATGGGGATGCATTATACAAATTTGTAAATAGCACTAGTACATGGGTAATCGCTGAAAGTCTTTTTACTCTAGCATAAACGGTTCAGATGGTATAAAAAGGGGTTTTTTAAAATGTAACACCCTGTAATTAAAAATAGGGCAATTACCCTTAAGTCAAACCTATACCAAAAAATCAGTCACTTATTTGTGAATAATTGTCGCAGGATTTCTACTTAATTTCCGTTACAGTTAGGGAAAAATATATTTTTTTTAAAAGATCTTTTTTAAAAACTTGTCAACTTTGGGGCGCCACTCCCGCTAAACGGTGGATGATAGACATATGCTGTCTCGAAATAGATCGTAGAAAATATAGTCCTCTTCACTATAAAAAAAATTTTTGTAAAAGGTACTGGAAGGGCTACGTTCAGCAAAAACCACAAATTACCCACTTTAAAGGGGTGAAAAGAGGGGTTCCGGGCCGAAATTTTTTCAGAAAAAGTTAGTCTTATAATAAGCACCCCTTGATGTAACAGAAAAAAAAATAAAACCGGGCTTGTGTCCATTTTGCAAGGTTCAACCTCTGTTTCCTACACTATTAAGACGTATCAGAGAAGTATGACAACTGTCACTGTGACAGTAGAATTTTATAACATACTCCTGTCACAGACGTCTAAAGGTGGGAAACTAGGTATATTATAAGCAAAAAAATTCTATGCGGTGATTTTAACATTAATTATGCTGCTGCTAGTGCTACCCAAGTGTCCCTGGCAAACATATTTGAATCGTATGGTCTCTCAATGCACGTTGATTCTCCTACAAGGATTACAAAAACTACATCTACCATAATCGATTATATTGTCTCAGATTTCTCACCCCTTGATGTCTGCTCTACAGTTATTAATGCGGGACTATCTGATCATGAAGCAGTGTATACGAAGTTTAACATCTTCAGCAAACCCTCCTCAAAAACCCGACGTTTAGGTAGGATTTTTTCCGCCCAGAATTTTCGTAAATTCCAAAATTTATGCTTAACTTCTGAGTGGCAATTTCCTTCTATAGACGTGGACTATAATTTCAGTGTTTTTCTAGATAAGCTTCTCCACATCTTCAATAAGGCATTTCCTTTAATTCCTATTAAGCCAAAACATCGGAAACCTTGGGTTACGAAAGGTATTCGCATATCAGCTAAGAATATGCGTTCAATACTATACATCAAGAAATTTACTACCAATGTTGCTGTCACTGAATATATCATGAAGTACAGGACAACATATCTAAAACTTGTCAGGTCAGCTAAAAAAGGCTATTATCAAAATCGTCTGGGAAGCTCTAAAAGTGTTGCAAAAGAAACTTGGTCTATAATAAACGATCTTCGAAATAAAACTCACACAGCTCAATCATTTTCCCTTCCAAATCCTGAAAGTCTAAACGACTACTTCGTTAATGTGAGTAAAAATATAACATCAACAATTTTGCCGCAATAAGATCCCATTTCCTTTCTTCCTAATTCAAGACAGGTCTCGAATTCATTCTTTTTACGACCAGTCGATAACTCTGAACTTATCCAAACAATCAATTGTATCAAAAGCAAATCATCCTGTAGTACTGATGGACTGTCTATAAAAATTTTCTCTAATCTCACAGAAAATGTGTTGGAAATCCTCGTCTCACTAATTAATGATTCCTTCGAAAAAGGTAAATTTCCAGAGTGCCTAAAGACAGCCATTATTATTCCTCTTCATAAGGGTGGCGAAAAATCTGATGCCTGCAACTATAGACCTATTGCCTTACTACCGGTACTCTCCAAAATTATTGAGAGACTCATTAAAAATCGACTTATGTCCTTTATCGTTGATAACAACATTTTATCACAAAATCAGTTCGGCTTTTTAACAAATAAATGTACCACTGATGCCATGTTTTCTGTACTACATGAGGTTTACCAAGCACTAAACATTAATCTTTATACTGCCACTGTTTTCTGCGACTATGCCAAAGCTTTTGATTGTGTAAATCACGACATCTTGATTACAAAACTAAATTTCTATGGAATTCGAGGTATTTCTTTGAATTGGTTCCAATCCTACTTGAATAATCGGAAACAACTAGTTAGAGCAAATGATACTGACTCTAGTCTCAAAAACATCGTAATTGGAGTACCACAAGGTTCAGTATTGGGTCCTATACTGTTCCTTATCTTTATAAATGACATCACTAATTTAAAAATCAATGGGAAAATTTTTCTTTTTGCTGATGATACCAGTATCACTTGGAGCAACTCAACTATTGCATCTCTTCATGAAACTATAACTTCGGATCTACTGACGATAAAGACCTGGTCTGACTCTAATTTACTCTCTTTTAACGTAAATAAAACAGTAGCATTATCCTATAAAGGAGTTCTTCAACCTTTGCCACTTCATAATAGCCAGATCAGTACCGTTGATTCTGTAAAATTTCTTGGTATTTTTTTAGACAGCAACCTCAAATGGCCCCTTCATATCGATTCGTTAAGTAAGAAACTCGCCTCAGCTTGCTATGCAATACGATCTGTCTCAAGGGAACTCAATTTAGCATCTTCTAAAATAACATATTTTTCGTTGTTCGAGTCTCATCTTCGATATGGTCTTCCTTTTTGGGGTTCTAGTACAGCTGCTCAATTTGATGTCGTTTTTAGATTGCAAAAAAGAGCAATAAGATATTTGTTTGGCCTCAGAAGATCTACACATTGCAGAAGTTACTTCAGAGATCACGAAATTTTAACACTTCCATCTTTATATATTCTAGAAACGGTTTGTTTAATTCGTAAACACCTTCATGTCTTTCCATCAAGGCCCAATCATCTTTACTCCACCAGAAATTCAATCTTTGATATTTATTTACCGATTCCATCCACTGAGTTAGTAAAGAAATCTATATTATATTCCGCAAAGAAACTGTACAATCATCTTCCGTTACAACTTAAATCTGCAACATCTTTCCCTAAGTTCCGTAAAATGACAAAAGCCTGTCTATCCAAAAGACCATATTATTCAATAGAAGAATTTCGTAATGAATAACTAAGAAAATTGGGTTCCATGCGCAGTAGCATAAACTTGTCAGTTCCTTATGTTGTACCTATTTTATTTTATTTGTTGTATGTTCAATTTGCAATTTATATATATTTTGCAATAAATTGTTTTTGTCTTGGCTTTTATATCTTATACTGTAAATTGTAGTTGTTATTTGTTATTTATATTATGTTTTTCTTTTGACTGTATGTAAGCTTTGTCCATAAAATTGTAAAAATTTTCAGTGACAATAAAGCATAAAAAAAATAATAATGTAATGTTAATTTATACGTTTATAACGATCGTTTCCACCTCAACTAGTTTCACCTCTTTTTGTCTCGCAATGTATTATGTTTTCCATCTTTTGCGCTATTTTGCCGGTTATTAGCGCGCTCATCACTGTATAAATGCATATTGCATTTCGGTTACTTTTTAAGAGCATGTTGCATGCATATTTTAACCACTTTTTAGTACGTCGTACAATCCAGGCTCTACTATTAGTACATTCTTTGACGGTTTTTTGCAGTAAATTTTAAAGAACAGTTTAGATTTACATGAAATTTGGGATACGCATAGCTGGCATGCCAAAGAAAAAAATTGATATAGTGCCGATGTGTGCTTTTGCCCTGGGGGTGAGTTTCACCCCTTCTCGGGGGTGAAAATCATACGTTCAAGATAAGTCTGGAATTCGATAAACTGACTAATTCTAAGCTACTTTTATTCTATATAGTTTTTTCATGAGGTAAATACTTTTCGAGTTATTTGCCAGTGAATATGTTCATTTTTCAATAAAACAATCACGTTTTTAGACAATTTTTTGCAAATAACCCAACAAGTAAGCATTTTGTCAAAAAAACATTCTTAGCAAAAATATAGCCTGTAAAAATGTGAAAAAAACGATGTATCCATAAAGTCTCTAGAACTAGTAGAAGCAGAGTTATAGCTAAAGCAAAATGTGTTCTTATTCGCCATATTCCAAATAGAATCTTTCAACGTGAAATAACCAAAAAACGAAGCAATTCTTGGAGAAAACTCATTACAACTTTTTTAAAGAGTTTAAAAAGCTTTATTTCTGTTTTTATAAAAAAAGATTCTAGCATCAAATGTAAGCAAGTTATGCTCAAAATACAGTTGGTCCTTTTGGTTTAAAAAAAAATCGGGAAAACCAACCCTTAATTAGCAACTTAAACAAAATAAATCGTTACCGCTTCACATGTTGCTTTATTTATGTTGTGTTTATATAATCTGTAAGTTTTATTGATTCAACGTGCTTATTTAAAAAAAATATTGGTTTTAAAGTAAAATTTTTTAAAATTTTAATTTTGAAAAAATGCTTTTTTCAATATAACTTAAAACTTATTAGATGTACCAAAAATCCCAACAATAAAATAACTCGGCTTTGCTTTTCTGAATGTTTTGTATTTTTTTGTTTTTCTGTAAGACAACGATTTGTTAAGATTTGGTGTTTATAAATTTGCATATACTCATGATAAGTGACTCGTTCGAGCCCTTTCAACTACAGCCCTTTCAAAAAATAAGAACTTTGAACCGATGAAACTTAACAGATCATATAAACAATACATATGTTATGGACCATATGATTAATTGGTCATTTTTTATAATGCCCCGGCTATATAAAAAATGCCCAATAATGTCGGTCAATATAATAAATACTATTAAATTCATCACATTGCCCGGGCATTATGTATAATGCTTGGCATCTACTAGACAGGATGATTAAAACTACTTTTATTTTTATTAAACTAAAATATTTCTTATATACTAATGAAAACAGTCTTGCAGTCTTCTGTGAAATGGCACATGAGTACATTTAATGAATAAGTATACATAAAAAATATAATACGTATTAACGGTAATTGAGGAAACCAAAAAAAGAATTCTGTGTTTTTATTTGCATTTTTTTCTAATGACCGAAATCGATGGTAACACACAAAGCGGCCAGTGAGAAATTAAATCCTTTTTCTTCTAAATCAAACTCAATTTTAAATAAAAATACACTTACCACCTTTGCGTGCTACATCATCGAAATTTATTTTGTATGAATGATTTACAATACATAACTATTTGTTGAAACATGTTCCACTATGGTGACACTTGGAGTTACATATTTTTTTTTCTTTACGACACTTACACTTATCAGATTTACACCCACCTTTACAACCGCACCTACTGTATCCTTGTCCCCCACAGTTAGAAGATTTTCTTGCGCATTCTCTAAGAGATATCTCAGTGTCTGGAATCTCTTCTATGGAGATAAACTTTTCTTTACAAACGGTAAACTGGTTTCTTGAATATAACTGATTTAGTATGCCATATTTTGTGCCTAGTTTGTAAAGCTTTTTTTCAGTTATCTCTGTCACGATAGCTAGTAGATTTCTTTGATCACTACGAGCTCGGTCCACATCTGGCACTCGTATCCTAACTGTGTTACCTAGTTTAGCCGATGAATATTTGGAATTGGAAAATTTTAACATCTTCTCGGCTTGTTTTTCTAGATTCGTCAAAGCCAATTTTCTTTTCTTCCTTACATCGTTTATTCTAATATCTATATTGGAATCCAGATTTTCATTATTTTCTAAATTAACTACAACAGCCGTTTCTACCGCATTTGTTAAAAATTCTGGAACTTGACTAGATTCACGAGATGAATTTTGAACATGAGATGAACTTGATTCGGGCAACATTATTGAAGAGTCCACATTTATATTATTATTTTGTATTATATCCGGTTCTGTAGATAGCCCAGCCTCTTGATTTTTGAACAGGACCTCTAAGTCTTCCTCCGAATTAACATCAGTCAGAACTTCTTGGGGTAGAGAGCTTTTTAAACCAACTTTCAACTTTGTGCCGAACATGGCTTCATATGGACTACAACCTATACCAGTGTGATGAGCTCTATTTTTCATTAGTTGAACAAAACGTAAGCCTTCAGACCATTTGTTTGTATTGTTGTCTTCTAACCACGAACTAAGCACATTCTCTACGTCTTGATTGGCCCTTTCTATAGATCCTTGACTCTGAGAATGCCTGGGTTTGCCATGTACCATTTTTAACTCGGGCCACATGCTACACAGCTCTTTGATAATATGGTTAGCGAATTCTCTGCCATTATCACTATGAAGCACACTCGGCGCCCCAAATATTGTGAAAATATCCAAAAGTACATGCGATACTTCTTCTGCTCTTTTACTTGTAAGAGGTCGAAGTTGGACAAATTTGGTAAGATGGTCTTGATAAACAAGCACAAATTTATAACAGCCATCGGCTTGTGACTGCATATCGATTAAATCGACTTGGCATCTTGAATTCATTTCCTTGCTCAATATTGGTTTCACCACCAAGCCTTTCTTTGGAACATTATGTTTTTTTCTGACAGGTCATGCATAAATTTAAATAGATAACAATCATCTCCCTTGTAATATTTTTAAATTTAGAATGTACTTCCTTCTCCATTCGGTTTCTACCACCATGCCCGATAGTAATATGAAGATCGCGCAATGTATCAAATATTTCTTCTGTATGGACGTAGTATTTAATTACGTTATCTTCTTTCACAGGAACAATCAATTTTTCTACTTCTCTAATCGTCATTACGTCGAATCTTCGTAAGCGCTGATAATCACTCGGCGTTTTATTTGTCTGTTTACTTTTAGAGTTTTTTACCTTCTGTATCATTTCCATGTAGGCTGTTTTTGTGAAAATTTGTGAATTTTGACTTTTTACTGAAACTAATTCAGTTAACCGATTGTTAAATCGATTTTTCATATCACTTAATGGTTCTTCTTTTTCCATAGTTCACTATGCAATACTTTATAAACAAAGAATTAACAAATAAATGTCACAAACAAACCACTTGTCGTATATACCATTACTAACATTCAACTGCAATATGATTTATAAATAATGGCCGATGCGCTTCGGTGACTGTAACCTTGGATACAGCGCGTTGATTGGCTGCTGAAGATCGCATGATTTACTAAGAACGCCGATTTATCACATTGCCCGGCCATAGTATAGCATTTTTCATAATGACCAGACAATATGATTAATTGTAAAAAGTTATCAAATTGCCCGCTGAAGTTAGTCATTATTAATAATGACCGGGCATTATACATAATGGCTAACATAATCACTTTGTCCATAACACATACACCAGTAAAGCAACTTGTGAAATAGTAACGAATGAGTTCATTTGAGATATTGAGATGCTAATTAGTGGGTGATTTTCCGGATTTTTTTACCAAAAAAAAGGGACCAACTTTATTTTGAGCGTAATTTGTTCACTTTTGATGCTAGAACTTCTTTATAAAACAAAAATAAATCTTTTTTAAACACTTTAAAAAATTGTAATGCTTATTTTTTTTAATATTCCACGTTCAAATATTCGATTTGGAATTTGACAAATATGAACCTATTCTTCATTAGCTACAACTTTGCTTCTACTAGGTCTAAATATCTAATACATACACCATTTTTTAAATTTTCTTACAGGCTATATTTTGCTAAGAATATTTTTTCGGCAAAATTTTTACTTTTTAAGTTATTTGCGAAAAACCGTCTAAAAACGTAGTTATTTTGTTGGGAAATGAACAAAAATGAACATATTATCTCGCAAATAACTCAAAAAGTATTGACTTGGTGAAAAAACTCTATAGAACAAAAGTTGCTTAGAATTAGTCAGTTTATAGAATTCCGAATATATAGTCTTATTTTGGACGTATATTTTTTCACCCCCGAGAAGGGGTGAAACTCACCCCATGGCAAAAGCACACATCAACACAATATCACTTTTTTTCTTTGACTTGTTAGCTATGTGTATGTTAAATTTCATGTCAATCCAAGCGGTTCTCTAAAATTTATAGGTTTTGCAATATTTTACCGTTAAAGAACGTACTATACAGTGCTAGTCAAAAGTCCATACCCCCCTCGTATATTTTGAACGGTTATACCTGTAATAGTGAAATTTGGAGGGAGGAAATAAACGGACGCAAGCTTCTTAACTGGTCATGACTGACAGGTGACGTAATTATGACAGATGACTTTACAGCGCCACTGTGACAGATAATTTTAAATGGGACCTTATGACAAGTGATACCTCGTTTGAAAGGTATTGAAAATATCTATTCAGTCATACTAATTTTATTTGAGTTTAAGCTAATTTTGATGAAAAAATGAAATAAACATATAAAATTGTAGTTTCGAATTTAATTAATAAAAATTCAAAACTCCGCATATGATTGCTTGTCAAAAAGTTGACGTTGACGTAAAAACTACTAGAGAATTGAAAAACGTCAAATTTTTTGACAAAAAACCATTGGCGGACATTTGAATTTTTATTAATAAATGCGAAACTACAATATTAGATATTATTTAATTTATTCACCAAAATCAAAATCAACTAAAACCCAAAAAAATTAGTATGCCTGAATAGGTATTTTAAATACCTTTCAAACGATGTATCATTTTGCCATAAGATCCCATTTAAAACTATCGGTCACAGTGCCTCTGTAACGTCATCTGTCACTATTACGCAGGAAGCTTACGTCCGTTTATTTCCTCCCTCCAAATTTCACTATTATAGGTATAATCGTTCAAAAGATAGGAGGGGGGTACGGACTTTTGACTAGCACTGTATGATTAACAGTATGGCCTGTAGGATATAGGCAAGCGGCAGACCCCTAATTTGAGACTTAGAAATCGAAAACGCGACCATGATAGGTGAATGGCAAATTTTGATAATTTTTTATGTTTTCGAGGTCGCTAAATCCAAATATGAAGTTTATTTTTTATCTAGAATTGGTGTAACATGTTCAAAAATCAAATATTATGCAAAAATGCGAAAAATCAATTTTGATGAATTTTCATATTTAGTCGCTGTACCTTTGGCCGTTGTGAATATTTCCTTTTGAAAATTTTACTGTGTCATCCTTGAAGAATTTAGATAACAGTGAGATTTATCCGAGATGTTTTAACTAAAAGAGAAGTTGTTGATTTTTAAACATTTTGTCGTCAGATTTCGTTAGTTTGATGTTTACTTAAAAAAAGTTGAGTGACAAACTTTTATGAAGAAATTTTCTGGAAAATTTCGAGTCAAAATATGGAACAGCAAAAAGTTACGTGACTTTATACACGAGTAGCCCTCCCATAAAAAAACGCTCATTCCTCGAGCTACTGACCACGGTGTGGTGAATGCCTAATTTGGTCTAACTTTATGTTTTTGATGGCGCTGAAAACGAAAATGAGATTTATTTTGAATTTTAGATGGGGGAACATTGTCAAAATCGCAATTTTACCCTAAAAATAAAAAAATGAAATCAGATTTTTCTTAAAATTAAAAGTTGAACCATCATTTTTGTATAAAACATTTTCTCTCACATAAAACACTTACTCACTTCTTTGTACTCTATGTTTTAACATAAACTTGATTAAAAAGCTAAATTTCAAATTTTGTCACTCAACTTTTGCGATTAACTTTTCAATTCAGGAATCTGCACCTTTTACTTTAAACAATTCAAAACTTTTATTATAATAAGACAGAAAAATTGAAACAGGTCCCATTGTCTTCAGAAAAGTGAGAAATGTATATCTACTATAAAAATTAAAGTGGAACAGAGTTGTAGCTAGTTACCTAAACGTAAAAAACGTGATTTCATTTTTTTTTATTTTTAGGGTAAAATTGCGATTTTGACCATGTTCCCCCATGTAAAATTCAAAATAAACTTAATTTTCGTTTTCAGCACTATAGTCCTGTCGCCAGGGGGGGTACAACGGCCTCCTTAATTCAGATGGACTTACCCAAGTTTTTTTTATTTATTTTAACCCGTAGAATACGAATTTTTTGGGTAACAGTTGATCCGGATGTCGATAAGATTGTTATAGACAAAGAACTGAGGAATTACATAACAGTGATTTCTCGCAAAACAAAACATCTTTTTGTATTTTTTGGGTCATTGTAGGCAAAAAATGCTCTGACAAGTTTTTTCGTAGGATGCATAGTTTTCGAGATAACCGAGGTTGAACTTTCAAAAAATCGAAAAATTGCAATTTTTGAACCCGAATAACTTTTGATTAAAAAATAAAGTAGCAATTCTGATTACCGCATTTGAAAGTTTAAGTCAAATTATATCGGTTTTGATTATTTGCATTGCTAAAAATTTATTATTTTATTGGTAAACAAAGCTATAAACACCTAGTGCGTGAGTGATGTTTTCAATGATTTCTCATTTAAAATCTAACGAGTAGGTAGAGTAGCTACAAGTGCAAGCGAGGCAATTTCTACGTAGCATGCGTTAAAACGCATGTATTAGGCACGGGAAACACTATGTGTTTATAGCTTTGTTCAGCAGTAAAAAAAAATAATTTTTAGCAATGCAAATAATCAAAACCGATATAATTTGACTTAAACTTTCGAATGCGGTAAGCAGAATTGCTACTTTATTTTCTAATCAAAAGTTATTCGGGTTCAAAAATTGCCATTTTTCGATTTTTTGAAAGTTCAACCGCGGTTATCTCGAAAACTATGCATTCTACGAAAAAACTTGTAGGAATATTTTTTGCTTAAAATGACCCAATAAATACAAAAATATGTTTTGTTTTGCGAGAAATCGCTGTTATGTAATTCCTTAAGTTCTTTGTCTATAACAATCTTATCGACATCCGGATCAACTGTTACCCAAAAAATTCGTATTCTACGGGTTAAAATATATAAAACAAACTTGGGTAAGTCCATCTGAATTAAGGAGGCCGTTGTACCCCCCCTGGCGACAGGACTACTATCAAAAACATAAAATATGACCAAAATTAGCCATTCACCGCACCGTGGTCAGTATCTCAAACATAAGCGTTTTTTAGTAGGTGTGCCGCTCGTATATAAAGTAATATAACTTTTTCCTATTGCATATTTTGACTTAAAATTTTCCAGAAAACTTCATGAATTATATTTAATTGCTGTGTTCGTCAAAATTATAAACTAAAAAGTTTGTCACTCAATTTTTTTTAAGTAAACATGAAACTAACGAAATCTGATGACAAAATGTTTAAGAATGAACAACTCCTATTTTAATTTGTCTAAACATTTTGGACTGTTATCTAAATACAGTGGAACACCGATAAGTCGGCCTCCGATAACCCGGAAGTCTGGCTAACCCGGACCGATTTTCATCAGACAAATATTTCAACAATAAAAATGTAATATAATATTTGAGAGATAATGTGTATTTGTGTAATTTGAACTATACGATGGTAAAAATGACTCACAGATGGCACACGACGGCAGAGCCATTGTCTCTGATTATCGGAAACAACAGGCACCTGTAGTATTCCTTTATTTATTTCAAACTGTCAGCATTATTTAAAAAAGACTAAAAGACTATTTAAAAAATTCTTTTTTTACAATGGCCTTAGTTTTCACTGTTCTTAAATAACATAACATCGTTGCGATTGTGACTGTATTGTGTGTAGTACAGTCTTGTATTGTTCGCTTCCGTTTGCTTAGGTTTGTGTTTGCGTGTTTTTAGTAATTTAGATGTGTAGGTACTCTGCATATATGTATATTTCATGTTATTTCAATTATAACGGAGTTTATCTGTAAGTATACCGTATTTTATTAATTTTTACCATAATCTCTGGCTAACGGGGATTTTTCAATAACCTGGATCGACCGCGGTCCCGATTAATCCGAGTTATCGAGGTTCCACTGTACGTTAAAGATGCCACAGTAAAATTTTCAAAAGGAAATAGTTACAACGACCAAAGATGCAGTGAGGTACCTACCTAAATTTGAAAAATCATCAAAATTTATTTTTCGCATTTTTGCATAAAATTTGATTTTTGAACATGTTCCACCAATGCTAGAAAAAAATAAACTACATATTCAGCGACCTCGAAAACATAAAAAATAACTAAAATTGGTCATTCGCCTTAAGTTGATTTTTGTCGTAGGTATAACGTAATTTTAGAGGTTGCCGCCTCCCTAATAGAGAGCAGAGCCTAATAATTTCTTTGGTGGGGTTAATGTTGATATAACTGCCTTAAAGCTTGCCTGGTCTTTATTATTTTTGCTCTTTTTCGTTTGATCTACTTTTTCTTTCAATATTTTTTATAATTTATGAAGTATTGCTACGGATGGTTACAGTGGCGGATCCAGAAATTTTTGGGAGGGGTCATGGATGTTGAGGATGGTTTAATAATTACCTTTCTCTGATGTAAGGTCACTTAGTCTTACCACCCCTAGAATAAGTGAGTTTTCAATAATTTTTTGGATGGTCCTAATTTTTTTTTGTTTGACAGCTTGCGGTATTTCTTTTGTTTCATGATCATTGAATTGATATGTATTTTCGTTTAGGGGGTCCATGACCCCGTGAGCCCCTCTGGATCCGCCACTGGATGGTTAGGGTGTAGTAAATAAATCATAATAAAGGAAACAACTTTGTCAATTTATTTATTTACTTCTATACATTATTATTATCTTACTTAAGTAGTACCTAACGTTGATTTGTACAAATAAGCATTAAAATTAACACAAGAACATAATATGTTCTGAATTTATAAAATATTAACATATTTTCCAAATGATAGATACCAGAAAAAGGTAAAAAGTTCAGTTAATATAAGAATTGGACAAATATTACTTAGCTTAATTGCAGCCCGATATTCATCAGTTCCCACTAGAATAAAATTGTATTTTCCAATTCTTTGTAGGTACAGTTGCGGTCATTAAATAGTTTACAAGATTACGTATCTAGGAGCCGATTTTTTTAATTTTTACCCCGTGTAAACGGACCTTTTACGTCAAAGTGACGTTACCAGTGGTGTACCTAGAATAGGTTGATTAAAATTAAAAAATCAAAATAATACAGGGTGTTTCATTGGGAAAGTAACATACGTTAACTGTAGAAAGAGGACACTTAGGCGGTCTCAAAAATACCATACTTAATGGGTTTTACTTCATTAATAACAAAGATACTGGGCGTTTTATCTATTTTGCCATTTTCTTAATTGTTTCATAACTTTTTAACCACACTATATATTTATTTTATATTTGACACGCAAATATCATTTAAGGTGTACAATAAACTAATTTATTTACAATTGTAAAAAATCCAGGTCCGGATTAAAAAATATTGGAAAAATGAATTTTCGGCAAAATGATTTTTCTGGTCAAATTTTGAATTTGAATTCTAAAATCATGTGAATTGCGAGAGCTCTAAGTAGAAAACAATTGAAATACAGCTTACAACTTGTCAACCGCACTGCATATTGATTTTATATTTAACACGCGAATATTCTTTTAGGTGCCCAATCAATTAATTTAGTTACAATTATAAAAAATCCAGGTCCGGACTAAAAAATTTTGTATAAATGTTCCGACCCAAAAAAATACCCTGTATATTAAATTTTTTTAAATGGATTTTGCATTTGAAAAGAATATTAAAAACTAATTTTAGTGGTACACTTTGAATTTTCGGCAAAATGATTTTTCTGGTAAAATTTTGAATTTGAATTCTGAAATTATGTGCATTGCGAAGCTCAAAGTAAAATAAATTAAAATATGACTTAATTTTAATTAATACCAGTATTTAATCTAAATTGGTAAAATATTAACATTTGCACACATAACAATAATTTTTTATGGTGGTAATTTTCGCTGTTTGTTGTGATTTTTAGATACTTTGTTGATTAAATTGATGTATTCTTTATTGACCTTTTATTATTTATTCATTATTTAAAGATGAATATTCGCCATAAACTATTTGTCACACATAATTAAAAAACACTGAAATGTTAACATTTTACCAATTTAGATTAAATAATGGTATTAATTAAAATTAAGGCGCATTTTAATTTTTTCTGCTTAGAGCTCTCGCAATTGACATAATTTCAGAATTCAAATTCAACATTTTGCCAGAAAAATCATTTTGCCGAAAATTCAAAGTATACCACTAAATTTAGTTTTTCATCCTTTTTCAAATGCAAAATCCATTTAAAAAAAATAATATACAGGGTATTTTTTTGGGTCGGAACATTTATACAATATTTTTTAATACGGACCTGGATTTTTTATAATTGTAAGTAAATTAATTGATTGGGCACCTAAAAGAATATTCGCGTGTGAAATATAAAATCAATATACAGTCCGGTTGACAAGTTGTAAGCTGTATTCAATTTTTTTTCTATTTAAAGCTCTTGCAATTCACCTAATTTCAGAAATCAAACTCAAAATTTGACCAGAAAAATCATTTTGCCGAAAACTCAAAGTTTGGTTTTTCATCCTCTTTTCAACTGAAAAATCAATTTTAAAAAAATTTATGTACAGGGTGTTGTTTTTGGGTAGGAACATTTTTCCAATATTTTTTAATCCGGACCTGGATTTTTTACAATTGTAAATAAATTAGTTTATTGTACACCTTAAATGATATTTGCGTGCCAAATATAAAATAAATATATAGTGTGGTTAAAAAGTTATGAAACAATTAAGAAAATGGCAAAATAGATAAAACGCCCAGTATCTTTGTTATTAATGGAGTAAGACCCATTAAGTATGTTATTTTTGAGACCGCCTAAGTGTCCTCTTTCTACAGTTAACGTATGTTACTTTCCCAATGAAACACCCTGTATAAATAATATACTTTACAAAATTTAACAAAATGAAAAGTATAGAAAGAAGTCTTTTTGAATAAACTTGATTATGATATTAATAACGAAAATAAGGAAGTCTGGTTTTAAAATGCCCTTTTATTTTAAATCTATTTTATATTAAATATTGATAAACACATCTTTGTTTGATTTTCCATATGCACATATGCTCACGTTTAAATCTGCAGCAACTTGCCTTAGTGACCAACCTTCTTCGAGTTTGGCAACTGCTCTTGCTTTTTGCGCATCACTCAAATGCATTCGAATCATTTTTAAGGAGTTTGATATCGTTTTATTTTATTTTTCAACATTTCTGAAATTTTTGACAAGCACTGACTTTTTCAAATTTTTTTTACTTTGACATTTATCAAATCCGTACGACACTGCTATTTTTGCAATTTTAACTATTTATAATGGGAAATAAGCCACAATATTATTAAACAATGATTTTTATTAACGTTTCGACGCCCAAATCGGGTGCCGTTGTCAAAATACAAAATACTACTAATATAAACAAAAATGTTGCTTAGTAAAAAAATTCTTCTAATAATTTATTTAATTTGACTCATTTATATCGGCAGTTCAGATACATATGATACATTTAAAAGTAGAAGACTTTAAAATGATATTGCCAATATTTATGAGTTGCGTTCCTGGGACGACTTTACTGAAAGATAGTTCATTCGATTACATGAAATCAACCCCAACTCAAGAATATCCGTCACAAAAAAATCATAGCATGTGATCTGTTTTTAAAAAGACAACCACATGCAACGGTGACATTAAAATTCTCGGGTTAGAGATCTCATAGTAAATCACGAGGGAAAACCAGGAAAAAACTCGTGATGCTATTTTTGCAGTATTACAATGTAAAAATTAAAGTGTAAACTATTCAGTGACCGTAACTGTACATAAGAAATGATTAATTATTATTTACCGGTAGATATACAGGGTGTTTGATAAAGAATGGGCCATAGCTTAACCTTAGATTCCTGAGGTTAAAATAGGTCGATTTAAGCTAACTTACCTTAGTACGAAAGTTGATAATAACCGAAATACAGGGTACTAAAGTAAAACTTTTATTTTGGTTATTTTTGAATATTTCCTGACAGGCATAAGACAACACGAAATTTGGTATGTGGAGGTTTTTTGGGACGAAAAACCTAAATTTCTCACCAAAAATTAAATTTTATCCAGAGGGCACCACATACGTCTATCAGCGCTCATTTAATACTTTAAGTTTTTTTTTATCCGTCATTCTACATAATTTTCAGATCAAAACTTTTATTTTCTTATTATTTTTACTTAAAAAGGTATAGATAATACATTCATCTCGCTAAACTCAATCGTTTTCGAGATAAACGCAATCTATGATGCAAAATTCAATTTTTTGCATTTCATTGTACTATTTAGTTACTAAAAACCATTTGACATAATATTATCCTTGTCATACTTTGCAGCAAGTGTGCAAAGTACGACGATGGAAAGTAAAGGGTTGACTCTTCCCAAATTCTACCAATGTTGCTTCTACCCAAATTGCTATTTTAATGCAATTTTTGGATTCTTATTTTTTTCTATGTAAATAATATAATACGCTTCATTCGTAATGATAATGTCATTAGTTTTCGAGATATTTGAAGATACAAACGAAGTGGCATAATACATTAATCAAAATAACTGCTGCTTCATTTTTAACTTTAAATATCTCGAAAGCTAATGACTTTCTCGTTACGAATGAAGAATATATATTATTTGCATAGGAAGTATTGGAGAATCTAAAAATTATGCTAAAATAGCAGTTTCGTCAGTGGCGTAAAATTTGGGAAGGGTCAACCATTCACTTTCCCTGTCGTACGCCTCTAGTAGTAGCCAGAAACGATTATTTAACATAATTTAGTAGGATGTACAGTATCTACACTTTTTGCTAAGTATGATAAGGATATATTATGTCTAATAGTTGTAAGTACCAGGGGACAAAGGGTTCTTAAAATTTGAAATAAAAAATAAATTATATAAAAAAATAATACTTTAAAACTATTTGACGTATTCGTGTCATACTTGGCAGGAAGTGTAGGTACTGTACAACCTACTAAAGTATGTTAAATTATCGTTTCTGGCAACTACTAGAGGCTTTTACTTTGTTTTTATTTACAGGGGAAAGTGAATGGTTGTCCCTTCCCAAGTTCTACGCCACTGACAGAACTGATATTTAAGCATACAATTTAGATTCTCAAATACTTTCTATGTAAATAATATACTCTTCATTCGTAACGATAAAGTCATTAGGTTTCGAGATATTTAAAGTTAAAAATGAAACAGCACAGTTATTTTGATTAATGTATCTATTATGCCACTTCGTTTGTAACTTCAAATATCTCGACAACTAATGACATTATCGTTACGAATTAAGAGTATATTATTTACATAGAAAAAAGAAGAATCCAAAAATTGCAATTCCGCCAGTGGCGTAGAATTTGGGAAGGGTCAACCCTTCACTTTCCCCCGTCGTACGCCTCTGGTAGTAGCCTGAAAGTATGTTTAGCTTAGCATAATTTAGTAGAGTGTACAGTACCCACACTTGCTGCAAAGTATGACAAGAATATGTCAAATGGTTTTTAGTAACTACAATGAAATGCAAAAAATTTAGTTTTGCATCGTAGATTTAAAATTCGATTATCTGGAAAACGTTTGAATTTAGCGAGATGAATGTAGAATACCTTTTTTTAAGTAAAAATATTAGGGAAATAAAAGTTTTGATTTGAAAATTCCACACCTGTAATTTTGAACCAATCAAAATACGTTATTTTGACAGATCACCATGGCAACGGAGGTATTTTATCGGAAATTTTTTGCTCGTGGGGTACCCAACAGCGAATTATAGTGGAAATTTTTTGACGTTTACAATAACAGAACATTTTTGACAGACTGGTTTTTATTTGTTTACATAATTTAGTTTTGATTCATTTTCTATCACTTGTAGTTACTCAAAACTTATGTAAAATTGAAGAATATACTATTTTCTATCTTGAAATGGTATTCCCATGCAACTACAATGAGTAGAAATTACGAATTTGAAAGCCTAAATAATTGCTGACAAAGCTATGGCGCGCTATTAATCTGTTCATGCAGCTTTGGATTTTCAAATGCAAATTTGGTGTGGAATTTTCTTACCGAATACCACGCGAAGTCAAATTAATATCCGGAAATTTTTTTTTGATCATGAATATTTTTAGAAAATTTCCCTCGTCTGCGACTCGGGAAATTTTCAAAATATTCATGATCTCAAAAAAATTTCCGGAAATAATTTGATCTCTAGTGGTATTACTAGTGAAAATTATGCAGAATGGCGGATACAAAAATTTAACGTATTAAATGAGCGCTGATAGACGTATGTGGCGCCCTCTGGGTAAAATTTCTCACCTCTTCACCTCACCACTTTCTAGAAATAAAAGTTTAATTTTGACACCCTGTATTTCGGTTATTACCAACATTAGTACTAAGGTAAGTTAGCTTAAATCGACCTATTTTAACCTCAGGAATCTAAGGTTAAGCTATGGCCCATTCTTTACCAAACTCCAAACTCTCTGTATTATAGTAGACATTCCTAATTAAAACCTTTTTTATATATTTGGCTTGGTCGGTGTCACGGTCTCCGCAAATTTTGTAATCCATTTTAAAAATAGTTCTAGGCTACCTAGGCACCTGAAATTTTCAGAATAGCTCAGAACTAGCTAACAATGTAATATTTAACTGTTATTATACAGGGTGATTAATTAGTGGGGTAAAGCTCCGTAGATCCGTTATAGTAATGTATAGCGATAAAACTTTTTAGTAGTAGTTTAGCGATAGTTTATTTTATGAACTCTTTATGCCACTACTTACAACCGAACATCTTTGCCAAAAGACTATAAAACTTCAATTCAATACTGGCATATTTATATCAAAGTTCTCGAAATTCATACAATGGCAAAAAATGTAATATCTAAACCTTCATTGTCAAATAATTGGTTTCTTCTATCGATCTCTTATCCATAAATTGTAATTTTGAATGGTATTTTATGACGTCATGAAACTTCATGGTTAATTATCTCAGAACTTAATTTTTGCGGTTGTGTCACTAAAGAACTCAGTGAGCGATATTTCAAATTAACAATCATTTTAGAATCCCTCGTTCAATTTGTGACAAAAACCTATTTTTCCATTTTTTCATACGACGCGACATTTTTATGGAAAAAATAAAACATCTTAACCCTTACAAAGCATTAGAACTTCTATGTAAGTTTCTATACATCTACAATATGACATTATACTCGTACATCCATATAAAACTTGATTCGAATACTTTGGAAGCGTTAAGATATTTTCTTTTTTGCATTAAAACGGCGCGTTGTATGAAAAAACGGGAAGATAGATTTTTTGTCATAAATTGGACGAGGAATTCAAAAATGATTGTAAGTTTGATATGTCCGTGGCGTACTGTTTTTTTCTTTAAAAAATTCAGACCATTACCCGTATGCGCGCCAATGATAATATAAAATTCTTAATTGTATGTCTAAAATGCACATTAACTAATTACCTCTTAAAACCCTCCAAATTTTATTACAATGTTGCCAGCAGTTTCGGCAAAATCGTAAAAAATGTGTAAAATTTTGTTTTCTTCACCGCCCTCTATCTTGGAAATGGATGTCATTACAAAAAATTTTTATTAAGCAAACTCCAATTATTTTTCAGTTTTTTATCTATCCTAGTTACCTTTTTAAAACACCCTGTATAAAATTGTATCAAAAAGCGAAAAAATGCGGTTTTTGAAAAAATTCAGAAAAAATATTATGCAAAAATACACGTTACATATATTTTTCTCGTGGGAATGAATGTCTTAGTTATTTTTTTACACTCATTTAGAAATTTAAAATCGTTTTAAAATTTTAATTTCCCGCCAAAAATTAAAAAAACAAATCAAACGAAACTTTTTAAAACCTACAACATTTTTATTTACAGTTTTTCGCTAGCTCTCGATGCGGCTGATATAAAAAATAAAAACTTAAAAAGCCTAATTAGTGTAATTAGCCTCTAGGTGGGTAACGTGACCACCTAGGGGGCTAAAAATTTCAGAATTCGAATCGAGCTGGGGGCAATTTTCATCATCTTGCCCGGCTAGGCCCATTTGCAGTTTTTTTTGCGGACCGTGGATTTACCGATCCTAATGGAATTTAGCACTCCTTTCAGACATTTTTCTAGGTAGAATATAAAGGCTGCAAGTTATGTTTAAGGGCTTGAAAAATTTTAAAAGAGAAATTCCATTTATTGCACTTTTTTCTGGATTATTGCTATTTTTAAACAATATAAACGTTAAATTTTCAATTTTTAGCTAGTCAAATATTATATAAAATTGAAAAATAAAACTATTACCTACACTATAATTCTTTTTGTTAAGTATCTCTCGAGTTATAAACGAAAATATGGGAGCAAAAAGCAAAAATTTTCAATTTTTTTCGGATTTTGTTAAAAAAAAATTAAGGACAAGGTTTGCGACTGGCGTAGGTATATCGTGATTATTGATACAAAGTACATCCTGAACTGATTTCAGTTCAGCAAAAAAATGAACTCCCTTTATAGACAACCTTTTATCGATTGCTTATAGAACTAAATAGGTAGGTATATTAAAAATTATTATTACATTTTCATCTTTACATATCAGTTTCTGGTATCCACATTACGAAAGTGCATTCAAAGCAAATATGAAATAACGACACTATACAATAATTTTCAATTAAAAGGAGCACCCCTTGGATCAAAGTTTGCGGGAGAATAGGGCCAGTAGGTAGGAGGTGGGAAAAGCGCTGTTTGGGAATGTTGCGTACTTCCGGGTAGGATATTTGGTAACCTATGATTAACAGCATGCCCTGTGGGGTAGAGAGCAGCTCCTAATTCACTTTGGTGTGGTTGGTACTTTTGGTAGGTTGGTAGGACGTCTCCTTGTCCCTGCGCTTGAGCTTGACACGCAGCCATCAGCCCCTGAAAGTCAAACTTGTAGGCATATCGTTTGCCATGAACTTTTGACATAATGTTTTTATCGTAGTAATATCTGAAATTATAAAAGAAAAATAAATAATATGGAATTTGATTAAATGAAATAAATTAAATTGAAATAAAAGCTTGTTCAATTGAAACACATATTTGTTCAGGTTAGCATTGGAAACAACGTTTATAACAGGCATACCTAGGTAAGCCTGTTGAAGTGATAGGGAGGCTTGGGTTGGAGGTCTTTCTCGTCCATAAATAGTTAGTTCAAAGTAGGGACCGTAGTGCTCGTAGCGATATTTGATGATTCCTGGATATTCCCTCTCCACTCTGAAACATTTTATTTGCAACCACCTAACTTTTTCACCAGATTTATTTAGTTTTGTGTTTTTTAACATATTTTTCGCAAGTAGTTTCCGTTAATAAAATCTGAATATTGTAGCTCATGGACTACATAAGGGTCCTTCTTTTTGATGCCTCGTTTAGACCTAGCTTTGACAAAAATATTTTTCCAGCCATGAAGCGTGTGTACTGCTGTATACCTCTTTTCTCTCTCGATGGTGCATACTGTCGCATTCCATCATCGTATGTCCTGACTCTAGAAACTTCTTCTCGAGAACAGTAATATTGTGGCCAGATAACACATGAACAAAATAATACAGCATTGCGATGACAAATTTGATTCCTGTTTTGTCCCCCACAAGTATTGGAAAACAATGATACTTCTGTGTTTCTCGTAGGGAGGTTTTTTAAATAGCGATACAAACATGTCGCAATTTCTAAGCTCCCTCTGGCACCATTAGTCCAGGTAAAACAGTGTGCATTATTTGGGTGAGCTCCTTCATAAATGCATAAATTAACGGCAGATAATTTTCTATTGTGGTATAAGGGTGATACATCACTACTTGGTATTTGCAGCACACTTTGAAGGTCAAAAGTAGCAGTGACAAAATCAGGATTTTCAGTTGCTCTTTTCTTATCACTGTCCTTAGCAGCATTGACATCCTTTTCGCGCTAAAAACATATCAATTACGATCTACACAAATCAACAAGTGCTCACACCACAGTCGGAAAAATGAAAGATTACCCATTAACGATCATACCAATCACTTATTTTGTATCTGCTGTCTTTTTCTATAAACAACAAACGTTTGTTATAGAAAGAGACAGCAAATACAAAATAACTGATTGATTTTATCGTTAATTAACTGATACTCATTACTAGTATCTGTCGCATCGTAATCAGGCAAACATCATTACGTCCAGTTAGTGACTTCTGCCTGATAACAAAATGGTAATTTTGGACTTAGGTATATTCAGTGCTTTAGGCAGCCAACTCTACGTGCTTTGTAGGACTTCGTTATATCTGCCAGACTATGAAAATTGATATTGTGAATCGATCAGTACACTTAACTCAATTTTGACAAAAATGGACTTAGTGAGTTTTGCCGTGACGACAACGATTTGTAGAGGAGTGTCAAATTAAAAGCCAAAAGTGACACGCATGTATATATTTTTTATGTATGTCTACCTGACAGTTGAACAGTTCCTTAAATTAGCATATAAGCTGATTTATATAATTTTTAATACATATTTTAGTCGATAGGATTACCTAAACTTAATTTACATTGTAATCTACACCAGATCTGAAAGGGTTAAGTATTGTGACTTAAAAATGGCATTTATTGTTAACAATCCATCCAAATATAGGTAATCAGCGTGCGGTCATAGAAAGTTCAACCTTCTGCGGGCAAAGTCATGTTAATATATTTTTTCAACTGTGAAGGATGTTCATAGAGTTTATAGAACCTAGAGTGCATATCAACGAAAACCTATATAATGAAACATTAGACAAGTTTCATCAAGCAATATGACGAACAGGTCCAGAAAGGATCAAAATACTCAGCTTTGTGTCGCCAAGCCAAAGTAGTAAAAAAATATACTTAAAACGAAAGAAAGGGACGATATTAGTGCATCCAGCATATAATTCCGATTTATCGCTCTACAATTTTCACATTTGGACGACCGAAAATGGTGTTAACAAGTAATCGTTCTCAGATGACCAAGAAATACAAAATATCCTGAAAGAATTCTTCAAGCTACAGCCACAAGAATTATTTAAACAGAGTAGGCGTCGCGCGTCGGTCGGTTGATGAAACAATGGAATATGTGTCATAAATATAGTTGTAGATACTTGTTTGCAAATATGTTTGTAGATAAATTTTTTCGGCATCAAATAGGCGTGACAGACAAATTGCTTGATGGTGCTTTGAAATGAAATTACGTATAGGTACCATTGTTAAATAGTCCATGTGGTGAGACCGCTCCCGACTGAAAAACATTTCTAATTCGGTTTCTCTGGGGATTCATATTCAAAAATATCCCCTTTAAACAAATCTAAAGGGTGCCGGACGGAATTTTTGGGCAGAAATTGTTTAAACAATTTTTTTTAAACAAATACATAAGATCACCTTTTATCGCTCCAAAAAATATATTTTTAGGTTTTTTGGGTCATTCTAAACAAGAAAGGTATCTTGTGATTTTTCTCAAAAATTGACAGTTGTTTTCTAGTTAGAGGCGATTTAAAATATAAAAAATGCGAAAATATGCATTTTCGAGGCTTAAAAACTCATATTTAAATTAGTATTCTTAAGGGTGCCAATAACTTATTATTAAACATTCCTTTTTAAGGATTAAAGTTTAAACATTCCTTTTTCAGATTCCGAAGAGTGATCGGGTCTAACTTCAATTTACACCGTAGTTTTTAATTGTTAATTGTGCGTGTCCATCCGGTTTTTTTGCCGGTGCGCCGCGCACTACTTTCAAAAATCCCCTATTTTCCTCCGAAAAATATTTTTTCTCGATTCTTTGGGACGTTCTTAATAAAATAAGTTTCTTGACATTTTTCTCAAAAGTTAATAGTTTTAGAGTTTAAGCGATTTAAAGTCCGAAAGATGACAAAAAAACACATTTTCGCATTTTAAATCGCTTATAACTTTAAAACTAGAAGAGAACTTCTGAAAGGAGATGACATCGTCAGATTTATCAAGGCACAGAGACTCAGATAGATGGGACATATAGAAAGGAGGAATCCAGAAGCCGTTAAAAAGAAAATTTCCAAATGGAGACCTGTAGGTATCAGGCAGACCACGAGGAAGACCCAAAACTAGATGGGAGAACCAGATAGTGGAGGACCTTAATAAGATGGGAGTCAGAGAATGGGTAATCAGAAGCAAAAACAGGAACGAATGGAGGAAAATAATTGTAGAAGATGCCAAGTCACACAACCAATGGTAAAACCAAAACGTTAATGCGGATTGATTCACCGCGACGAACGAATCGGAAGAGCCCAAAAAGGGCGGCAATCACTCCGCTAGGAGTGTAGATGCCATGATGATGATGAAAAATACTAATTTAAATATGAGTTTTTAAGCCTCAAAAATGCGTATTTTCGCATTTTTTTTAGATTTTAAATCGCCTATAACTCGAAAACTGTCAATTTTTGAGAAAAATCACAAGATACCTTTCTTGTTTAGAATGACCCAAAAAACCTAAAAATATATTTTTTGGAGCAATAAAAGGTGATCTTATGTATTTGTTTTAAAAAAATGTTTAAACAATTTCTGCCCAAAAATTCTGTCCGGCACCCTTCAGATTTGTTTAAAGGGGACATTTTTGAATATGAATCCGCAGAGACACCGAATTAGAAATGTTTTTCAGACGGAAGCGGTCTCACCACATGGACTAAAAGCAGGTATACCTTTTCCGAAAAAGGAGATTCTATCAGCCACAAATATGCTGTTTTGGTTAATTTGTTTTTATAATACGTTTGTTTTATTTTATTGTATGATATATATTCTCAAGATGTTTACACACCCTCACATTCATTGTGTGCTTCATCCTACTAAATTACATTTTACATTCAACGCTTTGTTGAAAGGAGGAATTTCTTTCCGCATAAAGACATGAGACAAAAAGCGGTGCCGCCCAAAATCCCGACAGCCAAAATCCCGACAGCCAAAATCCCGACGGCCAAAACACCGACACGCCAGAATCCCGACACGCCAGAATCCCTACAAGCCAAAATCCCGACATGCAACAATCCTCGCATAAGTAAAAATTCCGACCACTTCATTTAGTTTAGTAACAAAAATTAAAAAACAAATCGCTATAAACAAAAAACAAGAACTAAATGTAATTATATGTTAAAAAGAAACTTATCAAACCTGTCGGGATTCTGGCCTGTCGGGATTTTGGACTGTCGGTATTCTGGCGTGTCGGGATTTTGGCCGTCGGGATTGTGGCTGTCGGTATTTTGGCTGTCGGGATTTTGGGGTAGACCCGACAAAAAGATATGACCCTGAAAAGGACTCAGGAATGCGTAGCCGTGACCCTTCTGTTCTGAGTCGATATGTAGAGGTAACGAGCAGAGACAATTTCGGTTACGGGCTCTACCTATGCTCCCCTCGTAAGTCTCAATGACTTCAATCTGGATTCTACAAGCTAAACTTTAACGCAGTAAGGTAGCATCCTCAGAACTTACTCATGCTATGGTAGGGTGTCGGGTTTAATGTCTCTTGATACAAGACCCTGAGTATACTAGGCCACATAATGACACAATAGGTACCTATATCGGTTGTTGACGCAGAACTTGTCATCATTCTCTTTGCCTTATCCATATGCGGGGTCGGCTTCCCTAATTGCATTTCTCCACACAATTCTATCTTGGGTCATATCAATGTTAATCCCCTTTACCAACATGTCCTGCCTTATCGTCTCCCCCCAGGTCTTCTTTGGTCTTCCTCTCCTACTCCTTCCAGGAATCTGCACTTCAGCTATTCTTCGTATTGGGTGATTAATGTCTCGACGTTCAACATGACCAAACCATCTTAACCTATGCTCTCTCATTTTGGCATCAATTGGTGCCACACCTAGACTTCCCCTAATATACTCTTTTCTAATTTTATCCTTCTTTGTCACTCCACTCATCCATGTAAGCATTCTCATTTCCGCCACATTAATTCGTTGTTCCTCTTTCTTTTTCACTGCCCAACATTAAGTTCCGTACATCATAGCTGGTCTTATGGCTGTTTTATAGAATTTTCCCTTCAGCTTCATTGGAATTTTTCTGTCACACAACACACCACTCGCTTCTTTCCACTTCATCCATCCAGCCCTAATTCTACTGCATGCATCTCCATCTATTTCTCCATTACTCTGTAATACCGATCCTAGGTACTTAAAACTATTGCTTTTCACAATCATTTCACCATCCAAAGATACCATTTTATTTGTAGTAACTCCACCTTTAAATGAACATTCCAAATACTCTGTTTTTGTCCTACTAAGTTTTAAACCTTTTTCCTCCAAAGCTCGTCTCCACTGTTCCAGTTTTTGTTCTAAGTTTTTTTCACTATTTCCTACTAACACGACATCATCAGCATACATTAAGCACCATGGAAAGTTACCCTGTGATTTCGCTGTTATGTGGTCCAAAACTAATGAGAATAAATACGGACTAAGCACAGAGCCTTGGTGCAATCCTACTTTCACATGAAATTTATCAGTCTCTCCCACACCTGTCCTAACACTAGTCGTTACTCCCTCATACATATCCCTGATCCCTCACAATCTTTACATATTCACCAGGGACTCCTTTTTTATTGAGTGCCCACCACAGAATCTCTCGAGGAACTTTATCATATGCTTTCTCAAGATTAATGAATACCATATGAGCGTTTGTTTCTTTACTCCTGTATTTTTCCATCAACTGCCTTATAATGAAAATTGCATCTGTTGTTGATCTACCCTGCATAAAGCTAAACTCGGATATTTCGGTCTCTTCACGTATCCGTCTATCAATTACTCTTTCCCATATTTTCATGGTGTGGCTAAGCAGTTTTACAGCCCTGCAGTTTGTACATTGTTGTATATCTCCCTTGTTTTTGTAAACAGGTACCAGTATACTGCTTCTCCATTCGTCTGGCATTTGTCCAACTTCCATAAATCTATTAAATAGACGTGCTAGCCACCTTGTTCCTGTCTCTTCCAATGCTCTCCATACTTCCCCAGGAATATCATCTGGTCCTACCGCTTTTCCTTTCTTTATTTTTTGAAGCGCTTGAGCCTTGAGCCACTTCCTTGTTTGTTATTTTGGTGACCATTGCTGCTACTGTCTCCGTTGACTTTACAGGCTGTCTGTCAAATTCTTCATTTAATAAGCTGTCAAAGTACTTTCTCCATCTCTTTTTGACATCCCTTTCGTGAACTAGTACTTTAGTATTTTCATCTCGGATACATCTAGTATATAAAAGAACGCATATATTGACGCAGAACTTTTAAGTATATAAAAGAACTGGTGGAGCCTCGAGAACTCATATAAATTGAAAAAGAAGTAAGTAGATATCTACCGATATCTAGCAAGCTGAGAGACAAAGCCGGAAAGGTAACAATATATAAACAGAACATTCTGAAGATAACTAGAAGACCTCTATATTAGCCAAAAGACCATAAGACAATTTCCCGACAGGAGTAAGAACTAAGGACTGTCATAAGATGTAGGTACTTTTACCCATTATAATGTCAGAAGAAGAGCAGCTTAAAAGGAAATTTATGTATGTATATGCAGTAGGTACTTAGTAATTTTATACCCTAGCAGTAGTTCTAAATATTTTTGAGTCATGTACAACAAAATACTTTTTATCATTTTTGCTACCCCCTACAATGTACAATAACATTCGAGTACTTATTTATAGTTTTTCATAAAAATACAGAACGTGACATGGACAAAGAAGCAAATCCTATTTATTATAAGGCCCACCCTACCGGTAAAGCACGCTCTTTGGATTGAACAACATTTGGAAGAAGCACTGGCTGCTGTACCTAAGTGGTTGTCAGTATGTCAGTATAAGAACTGCTGCAGTGAGATACAAAATTCCCAGTAGATCTCTTCGTAATCACGTATCTAACTATTGGGAATACTACAAAAAAATTCAGAATGAGATCTTACCGCATCGAAACCCCATTTAATGATTTCAAAGGAATGGCTGGTCGCAAGTGATTAAGCCTGTTTTTGCTACTTATGTAAAGAGGACTGAATAGCAGATATGAGGCTGTGCGCACAAATTGTCTTAAATAGATATGTATAGGTACCTATACACGAAGAATGTGCAGGAATAACAAGTAGAGACAAAGAAAAAAAAAAGAAATCTAAACTTTAATTATTATCTATCTATCTATTTAGTATTTACTTTATAACCTTAATTTATAATTTAAGTCTTCTTCTTTAAGTGCCATCTCCGCGACGGAGGTCGGCAATCATCATAGCTATTCGGACTTTAGAGACGGTTGCTCTGAAAAGTTCATTTGATGTACATCCGTACCATTCTCTCTAGTTGCGCAGCCACGATATTCTGCGTCTCCCTATGCCTCTCTTTCCTTTAATCTTTGCCTGCATAATCAATTGGAGCAAGTTGTATCTCTCTCCACGTGTAATATGTCCGAGATATTCCAATTTTCTTGTTTTGATGGTATTTAAGATTTCCATTTCTTTATTCATCTTTCTCAGAACCTCTTTGTTTCTAACGTGTTCTGTCCACGATATTTTCAGAATTCTTCTGTACTGTATGTACACCCACAGCCACAGCTCGAATGATTCTAGTCTTTTCATTGGCGCAGCATTCAAGGTCCAAGCTTCAATTCCATAAAACAAAGTCGAGAAAACGCAGCACCTAGCCTACCTAGCTCTTAGCTCCAACTTCAAATCTCTTGTGCATAGCACTCAGGGGCGTAACAGAGGGTCCCGCAGCGTGAAGCTTGCGGAGGGGGGCCCAATCGCTTAAGGGCCCCATCTTGTCATCTGATATTACATATGTAAAAATCTGTTATTGTTATATTATTTTTACGTTGTCTGTTTAAATTTAAAAACGTAAAAATTTCTAACTAGACGTATTTGCCAAGTGAATCATCTCATAATATCTAGAAAGTTAATCCCTTCCGGCCTACCGAAATTTTATGGAAGCGACAATAAACTATATAATGTTTTGAACGTGACTATTGAAAGATATTAGAATTGCAATTTGACGAATTTAAGAACAATATTTTTAAATCTAAAAATGGGTTTTCTTTCTCTCTGTTCTTTACCTACTTTATTATTTCGATACAATATTATCGCCAGTAATTTCATATTGGTTATTTGCATTGAATGTTATTTATGTTTGTGTTGTTTTACGGTTATAGTTGCATCAGTTTGGTACGCATTTATTTAACAATTATTGACGACTTTTCTTGTGTAGCTAATCATTGGACAATCTCTCAACAGATAAACGGTAAGATAAGGAAATTATAACAGTTACGCTTTAGGGGAGTCAATGTAGAAAAGCTTGCATTGTTTCGGTTTCGGAAAAAATCAAACAAGCTTATATTTTTCTGAAATATTTTTTGTTAGTTTATATATCTTATCTTAAAGTGAAAAGTTCTACTCACAGATGCCTCTAATTGTTTATTAATTGTTTAAACAATAAAACTGTTTTATATTAAATGATTTTAAAAGATATCGGCGAATTCATCATTTTACTTTGTTCAAAAATGTTTCTATTTGCTTTTTGATTATGCTGAATTCGAACATGTCATTAAATCAGGGCCATAAGTACGATGTTGGGGGCCCCGGTGCAAATGTGATCTGGGGGCCCCCTACCGGGAGGTCTGGGGTTAATTACCCAGCAGAAGGAGTCCGGGAAAATTGATATTTAACCACTTGAAAACGCATTTTAATGTACTCCATGACCGAAGTTTCCTGTACCTACCTACATAATGCTATTTTAGTTGACCAACACAAAAAAAAATTTAAATCACATTATTTTAAGCTAAATATTTACCATCAATATAACATCTTTTCTGTTTTCATAAAAAATATACTACATATAATGTTACTTACATTCTTCGGCTATAATGTAGGTATTTAAATTTAATCGCGTTATATTGCCTATAGGCAGTATAACGCGATTACAATCGCGGGGCCCCCTTCGCCGGGGGCCCCGAGGCACTGCCCCGGTTGCCCCAATGGTAGTTACGGCCCTGTCAGACATTACAATTTGAAAATTCAAAATAAATTTTTTTGGGCATGTCCATGAACCTAGCAGAGCAAGGTTAGCAGAATGGAATCAGACCAAGTGCATAATTAGGTGCTAATTAGGTGCTAATTAAGTACCCCAATCGCGAATTTAGTGCTCCTTTTTTTTTAAATTATGACGTGTTCTGCCAGGTACATATGAACTCAGCAGAGCACAACCATAAAAAACATCAAATCGAAAAGTGACCAAGCTTATAATTAAGTACTAATTAGGTGCTAATTTAGTACCCCAATCGCGAATTTAGTGCTCCTTTTTTTTTAAATTATGACGTGTTCTGCCAGGTACATATGAACTCAGCAGAGCACAACCATAAAAAACATCAAATCGAAAAGTGACCAAGCTTATAATTAAGTACTAATTAGGTGCTAATTTAGTACCCCAATCGCGAATTTAGTGCTCCTTTAGTTTTTAAGTTATGACATGTTCTGTCAGGTACATATGAACTCAGCAGAGCACAACCATAAAAAACATCAAATCGAAAAGTGACCAAGCTTATAATTAAGCACTAATTAGGTGCTAATTTAGTACCCCAATCGCGAATTTAGTGCTCCTTTTTTTTAAATTATGACGTGTTCTGCCAGGTACATATGAACTCAGCAGAGCACAACCATAAAAAACATCAAATCGAAAAGTGACCAAGCTTATAATTAAGTACTAATTAGGTGCTAATTTAGTACCCCAATCGCGAATTTAGTGCTCCTTTTTTTTAAATTATGACGTGTTCTGCCAGGTACATATGAACTCGGCAGAGCACAACCATAAAAAACATCAAATCGAAAAGTGACCAAGCTTATAATTAAGTACTAATTAGGTGATAATTTAGTACCCCAATCGCGAATTTAGTGCTCCTTTATTTTTTAAGTTATGACATGTTCTGCCAGGTACATATGAACTCAGCAGAGCACAACCATAAAAAACATCAAATCGAAAAGTGACCAAGCTTATAATTAAGCACTAATTAGGTGCTAATTTAGTACCCCAAACGTGAATTTAGAGCTCCTTTTATTTCTTGCTTTTATACCGTCATAATATGTACAGTTTTGTAGTGCGGTTATCGAGATACACTACATTATCGCCCGGTTTCCGAAAGGATGATCATCTCAAAAATTATGTAATCGACGATTAACAATAGATTAAATGCGTCAGAAACGTCAACCAAACTAGTTTTAACAACAGTCGATCGCCTGACAAAAGATTAATCGTTAGTTAACAGCCGATCATGAGTGTTTTGAGTCTCCGAAAGGTCGATTAACCAGTTTCGCTTGTCAAACGGCGGTAAAAATGGACTGTTACCTAATCTGCGACTATCCGTCGATTAACGGGCTGTTAAGAGCTTTTTTAGTTTTTTAATTACTGTAATTAACAAATACCGGGAAAAAATTGTCAAATAACACATATATAAATGATATAAATCATTACATATTATTCAATAAAAATAAGATTTTTTTATGGAAGAAATAATTTAAAATAATTATTTAACTTGCAGAACATGGATATCTCGGACATTTTTTATATTTGATAATATAATTTATATTTTTTTTTCTTTTAAAAATGTAAGATAACAAGGATGCTAGACTCATAGAGCTATTTTTTGAGAGGCCAGAGCTCTAAAAAGCAGAACATAATAATTATAGCGATGTAAACAAGAGGGAAAACGTGTGAGAAATTATAGCAGCTAACTTTGAAGACAATAAAACAGCCGGTAAATAAATTAAAAATAAATATAAAAAGTAAATATATAGACCAAAAATAAAAATACGATTATAAAATATTATAGATCATAAATAAACTGTTTTATATCTCCAACTTTCGTCACATTACCTAGCCTCATTTTTAAAATGCTCTCGTTCAATTCTTGTTCCAAACAAAAGTGACAATACGTAAGAGAGAATGCACCTTTAGAATCTAAAGATACAAGTTTGGATTTAGAGTTTAGAGGTTAATATAATTGAACTTTTGAAGGATAACAGCCAATTGTGACAGTATCGCTACCAAATCGTATGTCAGATCATCGATTACATGATCTATGATCATGCAATTTTACAATAATTGGCGTTTGAGAAACCCATCACAGGTTAACAGTTGATCAAATCTGACAGCCGATTAGATTATCGGAGATTTGAATAACGTTTCGGAAACCGGCTGTTAGTCTTTTCTAGATCTTATTAATAATTGCTTTTATTGCAGTTGTTTTCCAGCACTTGGATTTCTAGAAAATATCATTCACCTCTATGCATGCGTTTTGAGTAGAATCAGAATAATGTCGACTTTTTCTGTAGCAGTCGAACTAGTCCAGTTTATTGAGATTCTATAACTAGATAATTGTTATTGATAATGTATTTCATTTTTATATTTTTTACACTTCGATGTTGTAGATTATAATCTAGAATTTTATATAACACGACACACAATTGAGGATTCTGAATTTTAAAATACTTGTAGACGAAAAAAAATATGAGTTCTTTAATCCGAAATCTCGAAATTTGAAATTTGAGATCCTGAAATCTTTTATCCAAGAATGTGGAACCTCAGACTTGTAATACATATATGGATTAATAAATGCAGAACTAAGCATTATAGTAGATAGAGTTGAGGAATTCAAATTCCTCAAGCCTGGGATTCCCGCGTTGCAAATAATAATTATTTAATTGCTAATGTCTATGCTGACTGGCGCTTTTAGAGGGTTTCGCTGTCCTTGGATTTCCCTAAACGGTCAGTTGAAAGCTTAGAACAGTAGTCATCGAATGTCCAAGATCCGCGCATAAAATGAGTGGTCCCGGAAGACCTCGGGTGATAGACCGCGAAGAAATAACGGAAAAACTGTTGCTTTACAAATCGGAAATTATTCTCTTAGGAGATAAAGTTTTATCGAAAAATGATCATTTGTGGGAGAAAATTTCGGAAGAACTTGGTGGGAAAAAAACCGCGAAATCTTTACATTCATACGTGTCCTGTAATAAAGATGGGATTCGGGATTTGATGAATGGCCGCGAAAAATCAGAGAAAGTTCCCCGTTTTCGTGAGAGTGATCAGCCGAATTCAAGCGCCTGCGATGCAACTTTCGAAGAAAATCTATATGACGCTGAAGATATCATCGAGACGAAAAATTGCACCATCTCCATGAAGATGAGCAATTTCAAAGCACTTGCTCAAACAAAAAATCACAAAAATCGAAGCGTCGTCAAACTGAAGCCTGGAGTTTGGCAGCAAGAAATCTCGGAGAGGATCTGGAACGCGACAGAACTCAAATGTGGATTCAACTTCAAAAACCACTATTTAAGTGCAGATCTATCAACTGGTTCTGCAAAAGGTATGTATTTATTTGCTTTATATCAATTCTATCTCTAAATATACATATGAGAAGGGGGGAAGGGGGACTTGCAGACGAAGTTGATGAATCACACAAATTGTGTTCATAATTACATATTTACTTTCTTTAATACAACAGAGATCTATTTGCTATTTGGGATTTAACGACTCAAGATCGCTGTACCTCTCGGTAAAAATAAAGTAATCAAAAAGTTTCAAGTTTACAGTTTTTGATTTGAAATAATTTTTTTTTTCTATTTTCCAAGTTCTTCCGAAATTTTCTCCCACAAATGATCATTTTTCGATAAAACTTTATCTCCTAAGAGAATAATTTCCGATTTGTAAAGCAACAGTTTTTCCGTTATTTCTTCGCGGTCTATGACCCGAGGTCTTCCGGGACCACTCATTTTATGCGCGGATTTTGGACATTCGATAACTACTGTTGTAAGCTTTCAACTGACCGTTTGGGGAAATCCAAGGACAGCGAAACCCTCTAAAAGCGCCAGTCAGCATAGACATTAGCAATTAAATAATTATTATTTGCAACGCGGGAATCCCAGGCTTGAGGAATTTGAATTCCTCAACTCTATCTACTATAATGCATAGTTTTGCATTTATTAATCCATATATTACAAGTCTGAGGTTCCACATTCTTGGATAAAAGATTTCAGGATCTCAAATTTCAAATTTCGAGATTTCGGATTAAAGAACTCATATTTATTTCGTCTACAAGTATTTTAAAATTCAGAATCCTCAATTGTGTGTCGTGTTATGTAAAATTCTAGATTATAATCTACAGCCTAGAAGTGTAAAAAATATAAAAATGAAATACATTATCAATAACAATTATCTAGTTATAGAACCTCAATAAACTGGACTAGTTCGACTGCTACAGAAAAAGTCTACATTATTTTGATTCTACTCAAAACGCATGAATAGAGGTGAATGATATTTTCTAGAAATCCAAGTGCTGGAAAAACACCTGCAATAAAAGCAATTATTAATAAGATCTAGAAAAGATATAATGTAGTGTATCTCGATAACCGCACTACAAAACTGTACATATGACGGTATAAAAGCAAGAAATAAAAGGAGCTCTAAATTCACGTTTGGGGTACTAAATTAGCACCTAATTAGTGCTTAATTATAAGCTTGGTCACTTTTCGATTTGATGTTTTTTATGGTTGTGCTCTGCTGAGTTCATATGTACCTGGCAGAACATGTCATAACTTAAAAAATAAAGGAGCACTAAATTCGTGATTGGGGTACTAAATTAGCACCTAATTAGTACTTAATTATAAGCTTGGTCACTTTTCGATTGATGTTTTTTATGGTTGTGCTCTGCTGAGTTCATATATACCTGGCAGAACACGTCATAATTTAAAAAAAAAAGGAGCACTAAATTCACGTTTGGGGTACTAAATTAGCACCTAATTGGTGGTTAATTATAAGCTTGGTCACTTTTCGATTTGATGTTTTTTATGGTTGTGATCTGCTGAGTTCATATGTACCTGGCAGAACATGTCATAACTTAAAAAATAAAGGAGCACTAGATGTTTTTTATGGTTGTGCTCTGCTGAGTTCATATGTACCTGGCAGAACACGTCATAATTTTAAAAAAAAAGGAGCACTAAATTCGCGATTGGGGTACTTAATTAGCACCTAATTATGCACTTGGTCTGATTCCATTCTGCTAATCTTGCTCTGCTAGGTTCATGGACATTTTTTGGGCACTTATACAGTATGTCTGCGTGGCTTCGAACCATATGGGAAACATTTTTATTATCAATTTTACGAAAAAAGTTATTCTTAATGAAATGCTCTGAATGGTCTTAAATCTGAGATACAAAATAAGCCAGACAAACCATCAGATATCAAAGCTTATCAATTTTATACGAGGTAAGTCAAAAAATAGGAATTTAACTCAAGGATAAAGTACTTTTATATTTAACAATATTCGGTTTTAATTTTAATATGTAATTACATCCTTGTATATAAATAATTAATTTTTCCAAATATTTCTCAAATTACGGATAACCAACATAATAACTATTTTATTTACAATAATTATAATAACTATTTTATTATTAATTTTTTAATTTTACGAAAAAATTCTTTATAAAATTCTTATCAGATTCTTTATAAAAAGCTCTGCATTATCTCAAAACGACGATTCAATCGTAATATATCACATTTTACCAACTTTATACGAGGTATGTCGAAAAATATGAATTTCTCTCTAAGAGTTAAGTATCTTTATAGTTCACAATATTTCAACTAGAATGATATAATTGCATATTTAAACATAGTTTTTAATTGCGAACAACTTTTTATAATAAAATTTTTCAATATTGTAAAATATAAAGGTAGTATAGGTACTATTGAGCGAAATTAATATTTTTTGATATACCTCATATAAAATCAATAAAATTTAATATCTGATTATTGCAACTTAGGTTTTATACCATGCAGAGCATTTTATGAAGAATAACTGTTTTTCGTAATATAGATATGTAATAAAAAAGTTTCCCATAGGTTCCAAGCCTACGCAAGCACACTTTTTTGGAATGGGTCTGTATACCGATAAAGATGAGAAATGTAAGTTGTTATGAACGGTGAATGATAACGCTAACACAAAAAAGTTTTTGTTAAATAAGTCGTATTTAGTAATTGTTTAACGCGGGAGCAGTCGCGCTCGCTTCTGTCACGTAAGCAGTCGCGCGTAGAAGAAAATCTGACAATACGAATTTAAAACAAATTTCAATTTTATAATATTTTTGTTTGCTTATTATGTTAAAAATATCTATTTCTAACAATTTTAAAACTAATTGGTTCCCACCAAAGCCATAAATTCCACCAAAAAAAAAAAAAAAATAAAAATGAAATTAAAAAAAATCCTAAGCATTACTACAATCTTCTTCGAGGCACTTACAAGTGGAAAGTTATGTTGCAAAATTGTTCATTAAGTTATCACGGAAAATGATAAAAAGTTGGATTTTTTCTAACGGTGCGACTGCTCCCGGATTAAAAGGGGCCCCCATTTCAAATTCTGCGGGGGGGGGGGGGCCCGACGGAGTTTATTACGCCACTGGTAATATTGGTAATATTGTTTAATGCGCCATTTTGGTTTTACTTGAGATTTTTGGGATGTAAAGAAAATGAAAACACAGAATATAAAAAATGCAGGCATTTTCTGATATCTTTAAAGGCACCATAAATACATTAAATTTATACAGAACATCTCTAACATAAATTTTGACTTTTATATTAAAATTAGCGCGTGTGTTTTTTAAAGGTGAAATATCCATATTTGACGGTAATCTGAGATGCGTTTATAAATTTCACATCAGGTAATAAGTCTTTTGTGTATTTATATAAATTTAAATACCGAATACGATGTCAAAACAGTTTACTTTTTGGTTTTCGCATTCACCATACAGGTGTTAAAAATATAGGTAAAAAAACATAACTAGTCTGACTCCTTGAGCAACCATTGCACGCGCAGGTGCTTTTTATAGTCGCTTCAGTTGTCTTATGCAACGCGTACGAAACGATGTTGCTTAAACAGGAGGTTGCCTAGGCAACGTTAAGACAACTCAAAAATCGTCCACCAAATCAGTGCAGAATAGGGTCGTCTTCCACGGTTATTAGACTTTATTACGGTTGTCTTGTCCGACGGTGGTGGGGAGACTTATATTTTTGACTTTACGTCACAAGAGTTTACATCCCCATATTTTTAAATGATTTTCGATCATTGAATGTGTGTTATTGTGTATATATGTGTATTATTTGTGTTATTATGAAATAATTAGACAAAAAGTACACATTTTATCTTATACCGGGTGGTGAATCGTAAAAGGGCCATAGGAAACTCAATGTAAAATTCTGAATTGTTGAATTCTTGCTTCCCTAATTATTTTACATCAAAAGTCATGAGAGAATACTTGTAGAGAATTAAAATCTGTATTAAAATCAAAAGTTAAAATTGTTTTACGATTTAAATGCATTCCAAAATTTTGAAAAATATGATACATTTGCCACAATAGGTATGCGTGTAAAAGTAAGGCCACACGTTACTATTTAACTGACAGTGTTCACACCATTGACTGAATAAAAAAATCTTTATTATTAATCCTTTCTCCGCAACTGAGGGTATCTTATCAACTGTATTGTTTTTAAACAATAGATGATAAAATAAAAATATTGACAGTTCAAAAATGTGAACATTATTGCATTGTGTGTGGCCTAAGTTTGGGCTGAAAACTAAAATGTATTCCATTTTTACAAAATTTTGAAACATGTTTAATTACGTAGACCAATTTTAACAGTTCCCAGATAGCATGTAAACTTGTGGCAAGTTTGATTCTTCTTTGATTTTAAATTGCTGCGTCAAATATGACGATGCAAGTTTGTGTCAAGTTTGCTGCAATATTGTTATGACAAAGATGATGCTTCAAGTTTGTAGCAACTTTGCTGCAAGCGTACAGTTGCAAAGTCACGTACGTCACGCGTGCCATCTATTTGGTTGACTTACAACTTACACGTTACGGTCGGTTCGGTTCGGTTTCGTTCGTTACCCTGACTGATGTCATGCCCACGAAAACGAGAGTGTTGCCACTGGTGGTAAATTTCCCTTTCTGCGAGAATTTTCAACATAAAAGGGAAAAACTTAACTTATAAGGGAATCTCTTTGCTGCAGTCCAAATTGTAAAATATTTATAAAAATCAAAATATTTGAAAATAATTCAACATATTTTCACAGATTTTTTAAATAGGAGCATAGGAGGGAATTTTATCATAAAAGTGGGAATTTTTAAGGTACGTTGAGGGGAAAAAGCTTACTCGACAGCTGGCAACACGGGAAAAGTAACCTGCCATTGCCATCCTGCCAAGCGGTGATAATTTGTGGTTAGGTATATCCTATCCTATGTTGATATTTTTCTTTGATTTTTTTACAACATTTACCGTACAATTCTCCGAGATTATTACTTTAATTACTAAGCTGAAGCTTGTTTTCTTCAGTTTTTCATAGACCCACCTGCTTGGGGTGATTAGGATTAGGTACAGATTGGTATTCTTTTTGCTTTGGTGAAATTGAGGTAAGTTTTTTTGTTTTTTGTAGCGTCTAACTGTATTTACATACATACTATCTAAAATAAACAGATTATAATATATTATTTATAAATAAGTTTTAGGTTTTATTGTAAAATTGTTACTTTAACATGTTTTTATCTCTTTTAATAGCAAATATTAATTCTGTTCACACAGCAAGACTTTATAACAATTTCTTTTATTTGTTTCAGAGCTGAGAAAAAACTGAGCATCGGAATCTGAAGCTAGCGCTAGCGGGTTTAATGTAAGTTCCAATAAATAATTTTAGACAATAGATTGTATTTTAGTTAAGTGATTACTGAATAAATAGTTATATAAAATGGTATTGTATTTTTTATTCACATTGTTTTATTCAAATTGTGGCTAGTATGTCAAAACAAACCTTAAGCAAGTTTATATCAAGTTTGAAAAAACAAACTTCATGCAACAAAACAAAAACAAACCTTCAGCAAGTTTATTATATCAAGTTTGTATCAAGTTTGAAAAAACAAACTTCATGCAAGTTTGTCACACACCAACTAGCAAGTTTGATTTAAACTTGCTGCAAGCTTGCAAAGTTGCCATGGCAAACCTGCAGCAAGCTTTCATGTTTGATGTATCAAACTTGTTGCAAGTTTGAAACAAGTTTATATTGCTATCTGGGTTATTTCCAATACAGATTTCAATCCTCTACAAATAGTTTCTAATGTCTTTTGATGTACAATAATTATTAGGGAAGCTGGAATTCAACAGTTCAGAATTTTACATTGAGTTAATACAAAATTTGGCGTATGTCAAAATTCTCAATGTCTTTTAATTGTATTCATTTTGTAACGTTACAAACGTCACATCTTTGATATTTTATTTTTAAATAATTATTTTATATTATTTTCTTTAATATTTCATTAATCATTATCTTCTTCTATTTGGTTTACCCATTTCCCCTTTAAAAATTGGTTGGCGCTCGTTCTATAATAGGCAACCCTATTTACATTGTATCATCTCTTGTGTTCCATGTTCGTGATTTCAAATTTCGTCCAAGTTTCGTTGTCATGTCATTTTAATGACAGTGACAACCCCCATATCTCATTCTCAAAATGGAGGTGGAAATGTTTTAAAAAGCAAAGCAGCTTCAAAAATAAATCATTTTTATTTCAACAAATCATCTTCCTCTTGGGGTGAGCTGCATATAGTTTTTTTTTAATAATTTCTTACAGTAATTATATTTCTCCGTCTAACAGTTTTTCTAATGTTTTTTTTTATCTAACCTTCAAATGTTCAACCATGTGTTTGGTTTCTATATTTCTTTTCATCTATTAATATGCACGTTTAGTAATCAGAATTTTAACTATTCTCATCTAAATTCTATGTAATTTACCCTTGCCAATTACTATTTCTGAATACTATTTGGCAAAGGTATATTTTGGTTTTTCTTCTTGATGATTGATATGTGTCTCTGTTTTATAGTTTTTGGGAATAAAAGCACTTTCCTCCATCCGGGAGCTGCAAGCATCCTCAAATCGCCGGCGATAGAACAACGAGGACCATGTCATCAGGGCTGCAACCGCATTACCAAGACTGCAACGACCAACATCCGTAGGCCTGGTGGAATACAACACCTACAACCCCAGAGCCTGTTGCAGAATCAGCAGCAGTACCATACGACATCAAGAAGATACCATCAGCTACCAAAAGCCATAAGTATAATCCAGAATTGTTAGTTTTTGGCAAGAATTTGAATACATTTGTTAATGCAATTTGCAAGTCAATTTATTTATTATATCTTTATGAACAATAAACATGATTGGTTAAAATATATTGTTTTGTTTGCTTCCATTCCAATTTTCAGAGTTCATTCTAAGGTTAGGACAAGACGAACACACACCTGAGTGACTGAGCTAAGCTAAGGGTGTGACGATGGCTATCTTGGTTAGTTGGGGTAATATTTTCGAATATTATTTCAATTAGCTGGGTAGTCCATCGCTTATTTCGTTACACTGGCGCCCCAACGCACTTGTCTTATCCGAGGAATTGAGCTGTGAATTTGTGGTTTGGTGCAAGTATACAAGCATTAATAAATACTATTTTCATACATTTCATTTTTATATTCAATTTTTGCAGTAAATCTATATATATTATCTATTTTGGTACTTTTTGACTAATTTTTATATATTAAACGCTAATTTCAGATTATGGGTCAAAAAAGTATTACCAGTTACAATAATTTAATTATATATTTCAACATATTTAATTTTAAATTACATTTACAGTTGCAAATATTGGTATTTTAACATTTTGATACTTTTTCCCTACTTTTTTTGGCTAATTTTTATGTTAGGACCTTGATACTAATCTCCACATGGTGTTTTTTCTGTTTTTTTTTTCAATTTAACCAGTTTTTTTTGGTAGTTCTTCTTTAATTACTTTCATATTTTGTTGTAACTTTCCAAAACCCAAGAGAATTTTTCCATTTATTGTCATATTTTCTGTACTTTTTATACATGCTATTTCTTCTGCGTTCTTTTCATAGGTACTTCTGTGTACTCTAAAGTGCATTTAAATCTTGTTTTATTACTTATTTTCAATTACTTTTTACTTATTCTTATTTTTCCTAGTTGTTCTCATATATTTATTACCAATTTTGTACAACTACCAAAAATTTTGTTGTTTCCGTCGAACTTTCTGTTCGGATGGTATATACTACTTTACTTGTATAGTAAAGACTAGGACAATTTTCAAGTTCTTTTCTTTCATTGAGGTATTTTATTCTTATTCTTCTTCTTTACGTATTCAGAATATTAGTTTAAATCATTCTTCTTCTTCTTGTGTTGAATCTCAAAAAATTTTTTGTTCGTAAAGCATGATATTTTACATTTTTCAATTTTTTGCATTATTGCACTTATATTAATTATGATAAACATTATATTTAACATCTTTTTTATTTAACAATGCCCTATTTATCTGTATATTATTGTTTTATTATTTTATTTTGGGTGTTGTACTGATTTTTGATACAGATTAGCATGAAAGCCTCATCCGGCACTTATAAGTTGTGTATGGCTTATATATAGCTGCATAGACACCTAGTGTTTTTTTTCTCCTAGGGTACATATAAGTTATCCATAGGGTTGGGCCAGATCATAAGAGTCTGAGTTCCGTTTTTTTGGTCTTAATGACTATTGATATACAGTTTAATGCTGTATATTATTTTTAGGATGATGTCTTTTAGAAATTTTTTCTTTTGGAGTTCAAACATTTCTATGCATATCTACTTTTAGAAATCTGGTGTAGAATTGTGGCGCTTTGAAGTATGATTGTAGTTTAGCTACTAGCATTTGTTATTTTCCATCTTTGCAAATCATATTTATGCATTTTTATACATATTATAAGGGGATGAGGGTTTAGGGTGTGAGAGTTAGGATATATTATAGGGGTTTTGCTCGTACTCGAACTTCAGCTGTAAATAATGGGTAGCACCTTACACATCGAGGGTGAATAATAATAAGCACAAACTTTACTGTGAGCGGTATAATCACCGAAAGAAATAGAAACAAACTACATTATTAAAACTAATAGTTCAATGGCTTGGAGTACAATCAGGCACTCTTGAAGCAGAGGTACGGATAGATGTTACAACCCATTCCGCTGTGTTGCCAAATTTTTAAGCAGTATCGAAACGCGGCAGATTTAAAAACATGTCAAAATATGTTGTTTTACTTTAACAGGTTCTAAAAGTGAATCAAATCTATTTTTTCTAATTTGATAGTTGCTTGTATAATATAATATATTCCAGTTAGTTATCCAGTAGATAAGCTTTAAAAGTAAGTTTGGATTCCGAACACACCTGATTTTTGTGTTTATTTTTATAATTTCAGCTCCTAACCTAACATAATTAGATTCAAATATGACTTTATCGTTTTTATTTCCATTTTGGAAGAGGGAATGAAGAAAATGTAAGTAAATCAAAGAATTACAACTTAAAAAATAAGTATACAAAGTCATAAGGTTTAGAAATACATTTCCATATTTTAATCAGACAACAATATTGTCTTAGAAAAAAACATTGATTATGCTGAAAAATTTACTGGAGAGCTTGAACAAGAGAAAAAATCCATTTTAAGTTAGTGGAAAACTGTTGATTTGTATGTAAAATAAAAGACAAAGACAAGTTTAAATAAAGACAATCTAGCTAATGAAACAGATGCAGTGGTAATTTTGTTTACATAATAATTATGTGTACATATTATATGATTATTAATATTAACTGTTCAATGATGTAAAAATTTGTTAATGTGGGGAAAACTTTTATTTAAATTCAATACTATATTTCTGTAGTGGTATGGCAAAACTTGATGTTGTGGCTGATTTTAGCCAGAATGAGATTATTTGCTTGATATGCTATTTAGTAACATTTCTTCAAGTTTGTAGAGTTTGGTATGTGTATGATGAAGGTAAAACCCCCTTTGTCCCACATATCTTTTGTATAAAAGATATGTCCCCTCCCCTTTTAACTTACAGTAGAACCCCGATTATCCGGGTGCAGATTATCCGTGCTACGATTTTCTATTACATACCCAAGTTGCATTTTTGAGGTTTTATCAAAATAGCGTCATCGTAAATCACTTGACAGAAACTCTATATGACGAAAGAGAGACTCATAATGAAATATTAATTTTTTTCTGTTATCTTTTTATGGTAGGTACATATGTATGTGTATGTACATATGTATTATACATAAGAAATACATGTTAGGATTATCCCTGCTTTTCAAAACACCTTCGGTCCTGAGGAGGACGGATAATCGGGGTTCTACTGTATTAGGTAGTGCAGAACTTGATATATTACTTGATTTCTTATGTTGATTACTTTTCGTTTTTGAGTTGGCAAAACATGATTCAAAGTTTCCAAATTCTCTCCTGAAAAATTAGGCTAGATGGACATATCAATCATTGTCAAAACTCTCCAGATTTATAATCCATCCAACTGATATATTGAATAGTAAACTAGGGCTAAAAACCAACTATGTATATCAAAACACAATATTTTTAAAGATTGGATAATGTACATGGTAAATTGAAGAATCCCAATAACAGGAATAAAACCTAATTTTAATATTTGGATGCCTCAGAAGTCAAACGGTGTAAGTCACATTTTCCCTAAAAATGACTTATGGGTTATAACACTTATTATTATATATAGAAATATTATTATTTCCTTGTTGTATTTATGAATATGTTACCCATGTTATGATAAATAAAGACAGTTTACAGTCGGAAAAATTAAAGAATACCCATGAACGATCACATCAATCCCATATTCAGATTACTAATAATCTATCTCTCTCGTTTGTTATTTATGGGAAAAAACAGCAAATACAAAATATGTGATTGACTGATTGATGTGATCGTTCATGGGCTCTGAGCTTCGCTGGTGGCGCTCCTGGCGGATTACTAATTCAACTTTCACCGGTAATTTTTAAATTTATTATTTAATTGTTATCGCTTAATATTTACAATGCAAAAAATTAAATAAATTGTACTCGATTATTTTTAAGATTTTGCTAATCATTTTGACGTTCTATTGATAAAATATGAATTTCTTATTTCGGATACTTACACAATTATCGTGTAGATGGCGCTAAGATTACCGTTTATTTCAATCAACGATATTACGGAACATTAAAAAAACATAAATTCAGTATTTAAAACGTAAGTATATTTAAGGTAAAAATATATACCTACCACAGCTTTGACCAACTAATATTTTTTATAATTAATGTTTTTACTTTTAATTTTAAATTAATCACTTTGACATTTATGTCAAATTTCCGGTAAACGTTTACAGACTTGCCACTACTGGCGGTGGTGAATTTGTAAATATCCCCTCTACGTACGAGCTCACAGCGTATAGGGCTTTTCATTCACAGTCATTTGTTTCGAGCTTCTGTCATGTGTCATCAAATATTAATATATCTACAACATACGTTATTGGTATATACAATAACACAAACCAAAGACGTATGACGTAGATATAATAATATTATGTGACACATGACAGAAGCTCGAAACAAATGACAATCGATGAAAAGCCCTATTCTTTCATTCTTCCGACTGTATTTGTCAGCAACTATTGTCAGAAACATCTTAGTATCTCATTTTAAGCACTTATTGACTTACACCGATTGGCTTCTGAGGCATTGATTTGTTAATAGATACCTTTCACTTTTCTAAATAAAAAAATTAGTTACAGATATGACAAACATCTAGCTAGAAGATGGAATCCTGCGTTCTTAAAATAAAAAAAGCTCATTCCAGAAGTAAGCTACCAATAATAAACTAGAGAATGTATTACAAGAAAGAACAACGCTAATACTCAACATAGCTCAATTGCTTCAGATAGAAAAAGAGGAGGAAAGGGTACAACACAAGCGTGCCAGAGAAAATGAAAGGGCAGAAGAGAGACACAAAATTCATTGATTTATTAAATTTACAAATTAAATTATACAAAGGACAATTAAATAAAAAATTAAAAAATGATACATGTATATTAATGATCCTTCTTTTTCACCATAAAGCTTGTTACTGACCAGAAGGTATACTATATATACTATAATAGATATACATATATTATATCTCATATCGCTCACTCTAGTAATGAGTGAGCCTGCATAAACGGAACCATAATATACATTATAGTTCCGTGTATGCAGCCTCACTCATTACTGTAGTGAGTGATATGAGATATATTATAGTATAGCTCCCCTTGTATGACAAGCTTAACACAAAAAAATTTATAAGGTTATCAAACATCTTAACTTCAGTAAATTCAATAATTTAGCTTATTCCTGGTATATACTTAACAAAAAATAATTTTTGAATTAAATTAATTGACGCAAAAAGAAGAATGTGAATTTATGTAATTTATTTAAGCCAAAATACATTGTACGGCTGTCAGTAAATAGAAAAAAATGTTTATTTCACAAATAAACATTTCTTTTCGCTTAAATTAAATCACAAACAGCCTCCCACATACCTCTTGGCAGTTTGAACATTTAATTTAAGCGAAAAGCAATGTTTATTTGCCAAATAAACATGTATTTTGAGTTAAATAAATTGCATACATTCTTCTTTTTTCGTCAATTAATTTGATACAAAAATTATTATTTTGGCCACCCTGTATAAATAATGATATTCATGTTTATATTACTGTATAGAGAATTGAACACCCTTTCAAATGAGGTGCCACACGACCCCTATTCCCATTTAAAAAAATCATCGATTCCGTCACCACGCTCAGATGGATGACGTCACTAGTATGAAATATATGGCAAAAAATTGTAATTTGAAAATAAAAATCGACCTATTTCGGGATTTTTCTCTAAAGTCGTCCATTTTAGAGAAAATGAATTTATTCCATAATTTAGATCCTCTTCTGTATGTGCACTTATATTTTATACCTCTATTTCTAATGTAATTATCGAGTTTGAAAAAATACATTTGATTCACTTTTAGGAAGAAGATATTAAAAAAGGCAAGTGTTAGGATGTAGTAATTCAATGGATTATTCAATAAATATGAAAATATGGACATTATAGACAAAATATTGAATAATTTTTAGAACGTGTAATGACATGTTTTTAAATCTGCCGCGTTTAGGATTCCGATCCTGATTAAACATTTGGCAACATCGCGGAATGGGTTGTAAGATCTATCCCTACCTTTGAAGCAGTCTCCGCCATGTCAGCTGTCAGCCGTCGGGAGAACTACGTCACACGGTCGGCAGGGTTGCCAAGTATAATTCTTGTTACATCCTCCCCCTTTGGATCAGACGTAGAGTATGGCTGATACAAAACGGAATAACTGGTTATTAGCGAGGGCTTGGAACAGACCTCGGGTATCATACATGAGCATCTTGATAGCGCTTAGGAGGGCGCTTGGAACGTCTGGGTCTCTGTATGGAACAATCAATCTGCGTAGGCAACGAGGTACTACTGGACTCGCTGGTTGTGGTTGCAGGTACACCAGAACCTGTAGATTGCGGCGTTGTCTTAGGATGTCGTTTAGGGATAGCCCCTCTGCTTTTGGCTGCGACATCTTTCTGCAACGTGGTTGAAGGTCGACCTCTACTACGTAACTCATGTAGAGGAGTTACAGGCGAATCGGAATCATCTTCCACAAAAGGATGGAGAGGAGACACGTGGTATTTTCCGATCGATACATCTGGGTGCGTTAGAGTTGCTAACTCGTACGAGGTGGGGGAAAGTTGGTTAAGGATAAGGTATGGGCCATCGCGACGCGGCGCAAATTTAGAAGACAGTCCTGCATCACTTTTACTAAGGATGTGAGTCTTTACTAGAACTTTCTGTCCCTTGTTAAACACAACGGTTTCGCGAAAATGTTTATCTGCATACAATTTCGAAGAGTCTTGGCGTAACTCATTATTTTCTCGCGCACTTAATAAAATGTCAGTATGCCTGCGCAAGTAAGGTGTTACCTCGGGAATAACCGTTTCACTCGCGATAATAGCTCGTAAGTCTTTATGCACATCTGTGGGCGTACGTAACTCACGCGCAAAGTTCAAATAGGCCGGGGAATAACCGGTAGCTAAATTTGGTACGGTATTCATAGAAAAACGTATACTGGGTAGCACTTCATCCCATTTAGTATGGTCTCTTTGAACTAAAATGGAAATCTGAATTTTAAGATCTCGATTTTTACGTTCCTCCGGATTTGAGGCAGGGTGATAAACAGGAATGAGTGATTGCTGAATACCTAGGCAGTATGTAAACTGCTGCATTATTTTACTAACGAATTGGGGTCCGTTGTCACTTATTATTCTACGAGGGGTGCCGTATCGTAAACATATTTCACTTATTAGTACCTTTGTGCACTCCTCCGCAGTAGCTTGTTTTAACGGGAATATTTCTATCCATTTCGTGGAAGTATCTTCCACTGCAAAAATCCATCTGTTTACCTTTTCAGTCACAGGTAGTGGACCCACTAAATCAATTGCAACACATTCAAAGCGTTGTGCCAACACAGGTGTTTGAATTAGACCTGCTGGTTCTAGATTCAAAGGTTTATACCTTTGGCAGTCGATGCATTTCTTTATATGCTTTACAACATCTCGCCTAATGGTAGGCCAGTAATAACGAAGAGCAATTCTTTGGATTGTCTTTTCGACACCATAATGTCCTGCAATGGGCATGTCATGGCACTCTTTCAAAACCTCAGCTACTTTATTTTGAGGCACTACTAACTGAGCATCCTCACATTCAAGGTCCTGATTATACCGATACAAGACTCCTTGATTCATGACATATCCGCGATCAGTATATCGGTTGATGTCTACTAATTCAGGTTCTTCAGATTCAAGGCAATCAATAATTATTTTAAGCTGTGAATCAGTCAACTGTTCCTCTCTAAGTTTTTTATTGCTTATCGTTGGTACATCCATTGCGATAGTACAGAGGTCACAAATATCTTTCGTGTCTGGACCACAGATAGGCCTTGATAACATATCGGCGATTCGATTCGTCCGTCCAGGAACATATTCGATTCGTAAGTCGTAACTTTGCACTTCTAATGCCCATCTAGCAAGTCGGCCAGTATGAGATTTTAGTGACATCAACCATTTTAGCGGTTGATGATCTGTTTTGACAATAATAGGCGAACTTTCTATGTAACCCCGGAATTTATTAATTGCATATACTATAGCTAAAGCTTCTCGCTCTGTCGTACTATAGTTATCTTCAGCCGCTGTGAGTAAGCGACTTGCATACTCTATCGGCTTTTCATTTTCTTCCTCCCCCTGGAGGAGACATGCGCCAAGTGCATATGAACTTGCGTCTGTTTTAATTACAAAAGTATCTGTAAAAGTTGCTTGCTGCAGAATGGGAGCTTGCGTAAGCAATCTCTTAAGAGTTTCATAGGCCTGGTTTTGTGCCGGTCCCCAAACAAATGCTACATTCTTCTTAGTTAGATCCGAAAGAGGTTTGGATATACCTGCGAAGTTTGGCACAAAACGTCGAAACCAACTACAAGTTTGCAAAAATGAAAAAACATGTTTAGCATTGCGTGGAATAGGCATTTCAGCAATTGCTGATATCTTCCCTGGATCAGGAGCGATCCCATTGGGCGTAAGAAGGTGCCCTAAATACTTTACTGAAGAGCGCACAAAAGTACATTTTGCTCTATTTACACACAGTTTGAATACTTGTAATCTTTGAAGCACACTAGCTAGATCATTGATATGATTTTCAAATGAGCTAGATAAAATAATAATATCATCTAAATATGCCAAAATAGTAATACCTGGTAATCCGCTACGAAAACGGTCAATAAGCCTTTGAAAAGTAGCAGGCGCGTTTCGTAGACCAAAAGGCATACGATTAAATCTAAAAATACCAAAAGGGGTAATAAAAGAAGTTTTATCTCGATCTGATGGACGAACACTTATTTGATGGTAGCCGCTTTTCAGATCTACTGTTGTCATAAATAGTGTCTGTGTGGTGGCATGCAACAGATCGTCCATCCTCGGTAGAGGATATCTATCTGGTACAGTTATTTCGTTGAGGCGTCTGTAATCAACGCACATGCGAAAGGTACCGTCTTTTTTAGGAACGAGTACAGTTGGTGCAGCATAAGCTGAGTCGCTTTCATCAATGATTTCCATTTCCAATAAATGATGGATTTCATTTTTGAGTATCTCTGCTTTCTGAGGTGTTGTCCTATAAGGGGGCACAGCGATTGGAATATCACTGGTTAAATTAATACAATGCTCAGCAAATGGTGTAGGTTCATTATGTTCCATAAAAACATCACCGTACTGATTTATCAAGCACTGTAAAGTACTACGCTCAGAAGTATTTAACTGTGAAGCTTCGTCCTGTCGTAAAGTAAGTTCAAGAAGATTAATTGAAGCATTGCAGGAGTTAGGTTCCCGTAATAGTTTATGTTGAATATCAGGAGAATCAGCAAATGAGAATTTCATTTGAGAGATATTAATAATAATATCAGCATTTTTTAAGAAGTCTATGCCAAGAAGAGTTTTAGCTGATGTGTGTTCAGGAAATGCCACAAAAGTTGTAGGTATGGATCTATCTAATAGGAGAACCAAACACTCAAAAATATGAGCTGTTACCGTGCGGCTTATACCGTCAGCAAGCACTAAACTCATTTCCTTGGAAATATAGTGTAGACCTTTGTTTAAAAAATGATTGTATAGTCTAATTCCAGCTATAGTACATTTAGCTCCAGTATCAACATATGCGCAACCACTCAAACCTAAGACACTTATTGGTAAGAGGGGACGATTATTCAAATTGTTAGTTTCTGCTAAAAGAAGCTCTACAGAAGAAGCTGCTTCTGTGGTAATAGGATTTACAGAAATTTTACAGTTAGGACAATTTGTGCGAACATAACCAGGAGTATTGCAACCGTAACAAACTACACTGGAAGAACGTTGAGAAGGTACATTTGAAGTGCTAGGATTCGTATTTGGACGACTAGGAGATACAGAGGTGCTAACTGAATCATTAGAATTAGATTGCTTAAATTTTCTGCATTCCGGCTGAGTATGGCCAAAAATTTTACAAAATGTACACTTCGGTCTGAATTTTGGTTTGACAGAATCCTTTTCTTCATTCGATTGAGGTTTTTGTCGACGATCAGAGTCGGTAGCAACTAAACCTTCCTTTAAGGATGCTTCGATTTCTCGAGATTCCCTTAAAAGTTCCTTAAAGTCTCGAAATTTATTCCTTGGTAACCTTTTTCGTATTTTACGCGCCATTAAGCCATAAACCATATCCAACTGAACCTCTTCGGTTAGGGTATAAGGTAATTGTGCGAGCAAAGCTCGAATACGAGAAATAAACAGTTCGGTAGGTTCCTTAGAATTTTGTTCACGCGAGAATAATTCTCGAAATATTAAATGAGGAAGTTTTCTCGAATAGGCATCTCTCAAGGCTTGTACAGCGTCTTCCCATGTGAGAATGGTATTTTTGACACCTTGCCACCATGTAGCAGCACTAGCATTAAGAAGCATGGATAAACCACGAAGAGCATTTTTATCACTTATTTGGGAACAGTCCTTAAAAGTGATCACATTGTCTAGAAAAGCTTCAACATCAGCGTTAACAGTACCATCAAAGCGAGCAGTACATTTAACGAAGTTTCCTCCTGACGTATGTGTAGGAGTTCTATTAAGGTCTCTGATTTGTACCAGAATATCTTCAGATACTTGTTTGTTAGAATTAGCAAATACCGAAAGTAATGAATTAAATTGATCTTGTGACATTGTTACCAGAGCGGGAGCAGAACATTCCCCTGCTGTAGGATTTTTTGAATTACCTTTTGACATTGTACAAAGTATAGTAGATAACCAAATATTACTAAATATGTAACAGACACAGGCAATAAAAGTGATTTTATTGTAAAAATTAAATAGTTATATGTATAGGCAATAAAAGTTATTTTATTGAGAAATCATAATATAATTACATGCAATAAAGTTATTTTATTGAAAAAAGGTATATAATTATATGCAATAAAGTTATTTTATTGAAAAGTTATATAATTATATGCAATAAAGTTATTTTATTGAAAAGTTATACAATTATATGCAATAAAGTTATTTTATTGAAAAAAGTTATATAATTATATTTTAATTTAAAATCCGAGCAAATTCGGTATAATTTTAAATTTGGCAACAAAATGTTGAAAAAGTTTGAAGAGCTACGAAACAGTGTTAGACATAGGCAACACCGCGAAGAACGACAAGTAAGCGAACATCAATTCGAATAATCGAAATACGAAATCGATTCCCCGTACTCAGATCGTGCATGCAAAATCGATATATACCGGTGAAACATGAAAATCGGCGCAAAATAGATGCCACGCCACGATATGAAAAAGTAGGGTTAAAATAGTACTTACAGCGAAATTCTGGTATTAAAAGCACTTTAACACTTACGAAACAATGTCTCTAATTCCTAGCCACAAAGTTGGGACGCCAATATAAGGGGATGAGGGTTTAGGGTGTGAGAGTTAGGATATATTATAGGGGTTTTGCTCGTACTCGAACTTCAGCTGTAAATAATGGGTAGCACCTTACACATCGAGGGTGAATAATAATAAGCACAAACTTTACTGTGAGCAATATAATCACCGAAAGAAATAGAAACAAACTACATTATTAAAACTAATAGTTCAATGGCTTGGAGTACAATCAGGCACTCTTGAAGCAGTCTCCGCCATGTCAGCTGTCAGCCGTCGGGAGAACCTACGTCACACGGTCGGCAGGGTTGCCAAGTATAATTCTTGTTACAATATATTTTGTTCTCTAGTGTAGATCCCTGGTATGCATTTGATGGAAGTAACATTTGCATTATGTATCATTATCTCTCTCTTTATTAACTTATTGGTTAAGTCTTTTAGGACTGGTTTTATGCAGTTTTTTCAAACCCTTTGGTGTAGAACTTTGTCTTATTTGGCTTTCCATATAGTTGGTACTTATTTTTTTAATGGTTTATCTATAGTTGCACTTGCATTTCTTTTTATCATATTATACTTATGTTATCTTTATCTACTTATATGCTTTTACTTACCTTGTCATATTGATTATTATTTTTATTACCTTACTTTAGGTACTCGTTATCCGAGTACTTGTTATTTTGTTCGAGATTCAGTTGTTAGTAGCTCCAATAGCTATTTATTTATTGTATTTAGGATGTGATATCCATTATATTTACTTAAATTTGGTTATAATGTGCCTTTTATTTTATATAAATACCTAAATATTTGCAATTCATTTTTATAAATAACAACATTATTTGGCTTAGGTCAACTTATTTACCTTTAATTATTACTTTCTTGGATTTTTAGTTTAATTTGATTAATACTTACACTTTATATTTTAAGTCTTTATAATTTTAAATTAATTACATATTTTTTTAAAGTACATTTATTTTTATCCAGAGATAGATATTCTCTGATGTCATTTATTTATAATAAATAAATATTTTATAGTGTGATGAATACTACAATTCATTGGGTAATATTTTTATTTTCCCCAGAGTAACATCTGAAAATTATTTTGGTACTTTAAAATTTTTTATGACTAATAATTTAAATTAACTATACACACTGACTTAATATTTACTTTATTATGAGTATTTATTTTTGATTTGTTCTGAACGATTACTACTGCATATATTTATTTCTGGTTAGAACTTTGTCTTGTTATTTTCTTTGAGAAAAATTTCTCACCGGTGTTCGAAATTTTTCGGATGAGTGGAGGGAGTGTGTAACATTTCTGTTTTCTTTGAGAAAAATTTCTCACGTGTGTTCAAAATTTTTCTGATGGGTGAGAGGAGTGTGTAACGTTACAAACGTCACATCTTTGATATTTTATTTTTAAATAATTATTTTATATTATTTTCTTTAATATTTCATTAATCATTATCTTCTTCTATTTGGTTTACCCATTTCCCCTTTAAAAATTGGTTGGCGCTCGTTCTATAATAGGCAACCCTATTTACATTGTATCATCTCTTGTGTTCCATGTTCGTGATTTCAAATTTCGTCCAAGGTTCGTTGTCATGTCATTTTAATGACAGTGACAACCCCCATATCTCATTCTCAAAATGGAGGTGGAAATGTTTTAAAAAGCAAAGCAGCTTCAAAAATAAATCATTTTTATTTCAACAAATCATCTTCCTCTTGGGGTGAGCTGCATATAGTTTTTTTTTAATAATTTCTTACAGTAATTATATTTCTCCGTCTAACAGTTTTTCTAATGTTTTTTTTATCTAACCTTCAAATGTTCAACCATGTGTTTGGTTTCTATATTTCTTTTCATCTATTAATATGCACGTTTAGTAATCAGAATTTTAACTATTCTCATCTAAATTCTATGTAATTTACCCTTGCCAATTACTATTTCTGAATACTATTTGGCAAAGGTATATTTTGGTTTTTCTTCTTGATGATTGATATGTGTCTCTGTTTTATAGTTTTTGGGAATAAAAGCACTTTCCTCCCTCCGGGAGCTGCAAGCATCCTCAAATCGCCGGCGATAGAACAACGAGGACCATGTCATCAGGGCTGCAACCGCATTACCAAGACTGCAACGACCAACATCCGTAGGCCTGGTGGAATACAACACCTACAACCCCAGAGCCTGTTGCAGAATCAGCAGCAGTACCATACGACATCAAGAAGATACCATCAGCTACCAAAAGCCATAAGTATAATCCAGAATTGTTAGTTTTTGGCAAGAATTTGAATACATTTGTTAATGCAATTTGCAAGTCATTTTATTTATTATATCTTTATGAACAATAAACATGATTGGTTAAAATATATTGTTTTGTTTGCTTCCATTCCAATTTTCAGAGTTCATTCTAAGGTTAGGACAAGACGAACACACACCTGAGTGACTGAGCTAAGCTAAGGGTGTGACGATGGCTATCTTGGTTAGTTGGGGTAATATTTTCGAATATTATTTCAATTAGCTGGGTAGTCAATCGCCTCAACTCGTTACAATTTTTTTCGAATCCTGAGAAAACTAATAAATATTTTTGAAAAATTTAAACTCAGAATGAAAGACTACATTATTACCGAGGGCTGAAAGTCCCTGAAAACTTCTATAATGTTTATTTTAATAAGTTACAGGGCTGAAAATAAAAGAGAAGTGTGATATTTAATTTCAAATATTTCATTCAATAGAATCTGATTGTTTATTCTAAGGGGCTTTCCGCCCTCGGTAATAATGTAATCTTGCATCCTGCGTTTAAATTTTTCTAAAATACTTGGTTTTCTCAGGATTCGAAAAAAATCATATTACGATTCAAATGACAGTAAACTCTCGTGACGTAATCTCACCCTTAATGTTCATTGGTTAGTCGATTTAGGCAACCGTAGTAATGTCTAAGAACCGTGGTCGTCTTCTAGGCAATAACAACGTTGTAAGAAAACGTTGCCACGCGGTAGATAACAGATAACGTTGTCGCGTCGACAAATTGCTACTTGGGGTAGTTCCCTTGGTTGGCTGTATACGCTGTGAGCTCGTACGTAGAGGGGATATTTACAAATTCCCGAACGCCAGTAGTGACAAGTTTGTAAACGTTTACCGGAAATTTGACATAAATGTCAAAGTGATTAATTTAAAATTAAAATTAAAAACATTAATTATAATATAAACAATATTAGTTGGTCAAAGCTGTGGTATATATTTTTACTTTAAATATACTTACGTTTTAAATACTGAATTTAAGTTTTTTTAATGTTCCGTAATATCTAATTATAAATAATCTATTATAATCTTAGCGCCATCTACACGATTATTGTCAAAGTATCCGAAGTAAGAAATTGATATTTTATCAATAGAACGTCAAAATGATTAGAAAAATCTTAAAAAAATCGATTACAATTTAATTACTTTTTTGCGTTGTAAATATTAAGCGATAACAATTAAATAATAAATTTAAAAATTACCGGTAAAAGTTGAATTAGTAACCGCTAGGAGCGACACCAGCGAAGCTCAGAGCGTATACCATATATAGTTAAACAAATTCTAACATGAAGTAAAACCACTTCTATGTAATAGGTAGGTATACCTAATTTACTAAAATCTTAAAAAATCCCAATGGATTGAATAAAATATGTTCATTCAGAACGTTTTCAGAATGATAATTAATTATATTTTCTTTAGTGTTTAGTGTGAGTAGACAAAATTACAAAATAAAGTTTGGTTAAGTTCTTGACAGCTAAATAAAATATTTGACAAACAAATTGGAGCAGAAAATGTAGCGGACTATAAAGAGCAGTTCATTCGATGTATCAGTAGCATAGATTGATCACTCACCGCTGAACGTACCCAAAGGGTGGTTTTTTGTTGATCCTTTCCGGCGTGGTGACTTCATTTGGCCTCCCGGGACGCTCATCATCAAAAACACTCGTACAACCACGAACAAATTCAGCTTTCCGAAAATTTGACTATTGCTAATGAAGGTGCAACCCACCATACACTTCGTCCAGGTCGGCTTTGATTTGCACATTCGTTTTACCCTTTTTGTGGAGGAACTTAATCACCGAACCATACTCGATTTTTTCCATTTCTCCTAAAACACAAAATTTGCGTGCTTTTGAGGCTGTAAAAACCAAACTACATAATTTCTTTTAAAATTTTGACAGATGACAGTCATGTCATGAATGGAAAATGTCAAAGTAGCGCCATCTATCAAAGGCTAGTTTAATATCAATCTATCCTCGTATACCATTTTATAACTGCAAAAAACACATTTGATTGGTTTTTATTCCAAATTGAAAATAAAATGTGACAACTGTCAGATTTAACTAAAATGTCATGTTGAAATAAATGTCATAAATGTGTATTATCACGGACTTACCCTTTTTCCTATCATTTGTTACGCAATGAAAAATGATCATGAAAAGGACAATAGAGAAAATGTGATGAGCAACTTGGACAGTCTATAGCAAGGCAGTTTTCGAATTGAATAGGGAGCCGCGGAAAACAACAACAAAGAAAAAACTTGCTATGGAACTTTGAGGACCTCGCCGTCTTGTTTATTATTCTTATATTATTGTTATTATAGTTTCTGTCCTTGTGGGATCGGTACTCACCGGAGGGACCGCAGACGTTCGGATACAATTAGCGTCTCTTTGCAAAGACAATGACGTCAACTTTGCAAAGTAACAAGACACTTACTCAACACACATACTACACATTACTCCCCTGACTTAGTGATAAGTTATACAATTACGTGGCTAAAGGTTCTAGTTCTAAACCAAGGCCAAAATCAGAAAAAAAATATTATTGTTATTGTTGTTAAATTTTTGTAGATCGTTTTTGAACACGCCTATGATGTTGAAAGGAAGCTTTAATTAGCTTACCTCAGCTTAGTACCATCTTTTTAATTTCAGTACTTAAGGCTATGAGTACATAATTCGAAAATATTTTACGGGTATCCCTACCTTTTCTGTCTTTACACGGCAAATTACTAGTAAAATTCACACTGGTATGGATATGTAAACATTACTAGAATGTCATTCTACTTGAAAATGTCATCATTAATTTAAAGAGATGGCTTTTGAATGTTCTTGGATAGCTGTTATTTTTATATGTAATTGCAAATTATTGATTCAGTTAATAAATGTGATAATTTTTTTACTAACTATGTATTCAATGATTGTAATAATAATAATTTATTTGTACAACAAAAACTAATACTCAATCGAGAAAAGAGGAAAGTGTTAGAGTGATTTTTTAATAATATATTGTTATTATGGAACGCTTACAATTTTGAACATCTTTAATAACAAAATACTTGGATCAATATAGAGATAAGAACAGAGAAGTTAGGGCTATTACAACGAAAGAAAAAAATGAACAATGGGAAAAGTAATGTAGAAGTATAGAACAGAATATGGGAGGAACAAGAAGTTCAGAAGCCTGGAAAATTGTGAAATCATTACGAACTAACAGGAAAGAGAAAACTTTTATACAATACATACCAGACGACGAGTGGGAGAACCACTATAAAAATCTACTGATAGAGCAAAGACCAGAATTCAGCATCGATGGAGACGAACAAAAAATAATGACCACAGAGGAAGAAAAAATAGTCATAACAGACAAAGAGATGAAAGAAGCAATAAATTCCACGAAGAACAATAAAGCTGGAGGACCAGGAGGAACTGTGGAGGAACTAATCAAATACGGAACACAGAAATTAAGAAGAATGATATGCCGAATCATGGAAAGAGCAATACATTGAGAGGACATCCCTAAACAATGGCAGGAAGCCTACATAACATCGATATACAAAAAAGGTAACAGAAAAGATTGCGAAAATTACAGGGGGATAAGCGTCATCGCTACAATGGGAACACTGTATGGCAGGATCCTCAGGAACAAAATAGAGAAAAATATAGAAGGTAAAATCGGAGAAGAACAAGCAGGTTTTACAGCAGGGAAATCATGTCTAGATCATATCCATACAATACAACAGACAATAGAGAAAAAAGAGCTAAGAACAAAGATGTACACATGGCGTTTATAGACCTTAGGAAGGCATACGACACCGTGCCAAGGAAAGAACTGTACAAAGCAATGACTAAAATAGGGATACCACCTAACCTAACACAAGCAATCAAAAACATGTACAGTGGAAATGAAGTAAATATAAAAATCGGAAACAAGGTAGTTGCTAACTTCAAAACAACAAAAGGATTACTACAGGGATGCCCAACGTCACCGACTCTATTTAAAATATTTTTAGAACACGCACTAACAACTTGGAAGACAAAGTGTAGGGGTATGGGAATACCGATAAGGGACGATTATCTCTACACATTGTGTTTCGCAGACGATCAGGTGGTGATGGCTCAAGATGAAGAGGATATCAGTTACACGGTAAGAAAACTAAAAGAGGAATACAAAAAGGTGGGCCTGGAAATAAATATGAAGAAAACGGAATACTTAGTAATATCGGAAGAAGACGTAAAAAACTTAGAGGTAGAAGAACAAGTTGAAATAAAAGGAACGAAGAATTTTAAATATTTGGGCTTTATAATGTCGAAAAGCGGAACAACAGAAGCAGAAATAAAAAGTAGATTGGAACAAACCAGATCTTGCATCAGACAACTCCATAATGTAATCTGGAATAAAAACATCAAGGGAAAAACAAAAAGAATGATATACCAAACAATAGTAAGAAGCATCATGACATATGCCGCAGAAATTTGGGTCATAAACAAAAAAACCCAAAAAAGCATTCTGGCAACCTAAATGGAATACTGGAGAAGATGCTGTGGTCTCACCAGAAGAGACAGAATAACAAATGAGGAGATAAGGAGAAGAATTCAAGTGGAAAAAGATGCCCTGCAATATATAGACGAGAGAAGACTGAAATGGTACGGCCACGTACGCAGAGCAGAAAACACTTGGATAAACAAGGTTGCAGAATGGAGCCCAAGAGGAACGAGAAGAAGAGGACGACCTAGAAGATCTTGGAAAAATGAAGTCGACGAAGCCATGTCTAAGAAAGGATTGGAAGACGGAGACTGGGAAGATCGAAAAAAATGGAAGTCCTGGCTGACGGAAGGGAAACGGCATTAGCTGTAGACAACCCTTTATATATATATATATATATATATATATATATATATATATATGAAAAACAAAAACACAAAAGATGTAAATCTTTGAAACACACTCAGTGATCAAAAGATCTAAGTTATTGGTTTACCGACCAAACGTAACTAAATCAAACAAATGAAATTTTTTTTGATGGAATGTGTCTAAAGATATTCAACCTCTCATCTTTATTGATAAGCCCAGAGAGGTTGAAGAGGGCGAAACACATTTCTAAGAACAGGTGTTTGGATCTTTGATTCTATTCAAGAAATTTTTCCCAACCTGAAATGGTGGATGTGTGAATTGTTCGTAAGGGGATTTTTCCACATTCTCTATTTCATTTGTTTGATATATATATATATATATATATATATATATTGATGTGATCTTGATTATTGATATGAGATAATATTCTTATATGTCATTTAATTTAATCAATGCATTAATAATAATCTAATTAATTTACCAGATCACATATCAATATGTTTTCAATCTCAGGGCTTTTTATAAAATTAATTACTTACTTACGTGGCTTCTAAGTATTTCTCAATGGTTCCTAATCGGGATAGGAAAGAAAAGAGTAAAATAATACACACATATGGGTTACAATTATAATCAAAATATTGTTTATTTTATTTAAATGGCAATCACTGCTTAATATTTGCTATATCTTATTATTCTTAAACATAACATTTACACATGGGAATCTTATTTCCTTTTGGTTTCCAATTGAAAGTTTTTATTAACATTTAACTATATATGATTTATTAGCAACAATTCTATTTAAGTTTGATGAAGCTTTTCTGATATTATTGATTATGTTCTTCAATTTTAAATGTGGTATTTAATACGAAAAACCCATACATTCATGTCCAAACAAATGAGACTGACCTTTTTCTGGTGAACTGAGAATGTCTTCACACAAGACCCGTTTCCTGCTATCCTTGGCTGCGATCAAAACCTCGTCCTGGCTTCCAGTAATGTTCTCCTTTGAAACTAGCTCGTATAGCTCTCGTTCCTGCTTCTGTCGTGATGCTGTGTTCTACCTTTTTCGAAACTGCAATCAGCTACCGGTAACTCTTGGCTCAAGGAGGTTCTTTACTCTCAACCTGGCCTACCTCTCGTTCCACGATAGATACTCCACACTCACGGAACTACACCGGCTTTCTCACTCTCCGTACACTACCGTCTACTACTGGACTTCACTTCTCGACAGCTCAAAACATTCTGATCTCTATTTTCAGTCATTCACCTACTTTCTAAATATCCCTTCCAGATTCACAAATCAACCTTCCACCACCAACTCTCATTCGCAGTATTCCTCAAAACCAATTTTTAATCTTTCTAAATATGCTTAATGGATTTCAAAAAAAAATAGTTAATTCCCATTCTAAAATTACTTTCTACTATTTACAAAATTTAATGACCTATTATCTACTTCAACTGAGTCTTATTTAGCATAGGCTAATGATCGAACCTTCCGCGAACAACGATAATGGTACGCGCCATTCACTTTGTTTATTCTCGGCGCATTGTCCCGAGTTTCGTAAGCTTCTTCTAATCACTTCTTAAAATTAAACATAAAAATTTGTTGTATACAGGTTGTTCTAAATTTATATGCCCGTGGTTGAGAAAATTGAAAATATTTTATATTAAATTGAATTTTGTTTATAATTATCAAAATTTAATTTTCATATCAAATAGAAATATAACAAATCCCCGCCTTGTATTCGATAAAATTTATCTGCATTTTTAAATAAATTTTCTCGAGGCAAAACCAACTCCCTGTATATTTCCTTACTTTAATCTACGTCTTATATCCTAACTTACTATCTACTTCATGTAATTCTGTCTTTTATTCGTGATATTTGTATACATCGTGAATATTATAAATTCCTCGGATCTTTTCCGAGTTCCTGTGCCTCAACTCATAACTATTTATCCCATTTTCATTATTTACGATGTACGGGCCTTCGAAAACAGGCATCAACTTTGCGCAAATGCCCCCAGGAAGATTTGATACTCGTAATGCCCTCACGAGTACTTTTTCACCCTTTTGGAAAGTCACTGGTCTTCTTTTTCTATTTTGTTCCTGTCTTTGGATATATTTTTCGTTGCTTCGCCGTAATCTTCTCTGTACGGTTTCAATCACCTGTTGATATTCTTTTGGCTCTTGGTCTTCCCATGGCCTTATCGGCAGTACACCCTTCATGATGTATTCTGGGGTCTCTTTTGTTACTGTGCTCGGAATTGTATTTAGATACCTTTCTATTTCCGCCATTTTCCTGTCCCAGTGGCGATGTTGACCATCTGTTGCAATGCGAAGAAATTTCGTCACTTCCTGTATGAATCGTTCCGACGGATTACTCTGTGGATGCCTGATGCTGACAAAATTTGTCTCTATTCCTCGTTCTCGAAGTTGTCCCTTGAAACGATCATTTCGGAAATACGTTGCATTGTCCAGTAGAATCTTTTTTGGTGTTCCTACTATGGCTATAAAATTGTCGATTTTTCTTAATATTTCTTCCCCCTTTGTGGTGCGGCAACTATATAATTTTACGTATTTTGAAAACACATCCACCATTACCAGAATATGTTTGTTCCTTTTAGTGGTCATAATTAGATCGCTTAACATATCTATTGCTACAATGTCTAGTTTGTTTCGGGCTTCAATATTTTTTGCAACATTTTCGTTTTTGAAATTCCGACTCTTATATTTTTGACATACATCGCACTTCTGGGTAATTTCCTTTGCAATGCGGTAATCCTGTCGGCTGATGTAATTTTCCCTAAAAATGAGCCAAACTTTTCTGCTACCGATATGCCCATTGTCCTCATGTAATTTCTTTATTATCTTTTCGGCCAATGTCTGTGTCACTAAATATAGTTCCTTTCCGTCTATTCTCTTAAAATATATGTTATTTTCTACTTCCGCTCTTCTTTTCTCTCTTTCCTCTAGGTCTTCCTGGTTTGTCCTTATCTCATTTAACGAATATATCCCTTCTTCTTGTATTAATTTATTTAGTCCCACCTGTAGAGTAATTGTTTCCTTTTTTCCGGTGTCCTCATCCCGTGTTAGAGCGTCGGCTATTATGTTGTCTTTTCCTTTTATATATCGGAACTCAAAATCATACTCCTGTAATAATAGAATGCCTCTATGTATTCTATTATTTACTAATCTATTCTTCATGATATGTACTAAAGCTGCATGGTCTGTTTCGATTGTGAATTTTGCTCCCAATAAGTAAAACCTCAATTTGTTTACGCAATATAGTACACTGGCAAACTCCAATTCTGTAACACTATATTTTCTCTCATGTGTTTTAGTCACTCGAGATATAAAACATATCGGCACTTCTTGGTCGTTTTGTATTTGAGACAGAACTCCTGCAAATTTTTGTATGGACGCATCAGTTCGGAGTATAAAAGGTAAATTGTAAATAGGGTGGTATATTTTCGTTCCTTTTGCGAATTCTCGTTTTAATGTTTCGAAAGCTTCCTCCTGTTCTTCTTTCCAATTCCATTTTATTCCTTTTTTAAGCAATTTTATCAGAGGGATTTTCTTTTGGCTCAAATCGGGAATCAGCTTTTTAAAATAATTAATCGTGCCAAGAAAACCTCTCAATGTTTTCAAATTCGTTGGTCTTGGGTATTCATCTATGAGCTTGACTCTGTCTTCGGCTAATCTTACTGTTTTGGTGTCCAATTGAAAACCCAAATAAATGACTTCTTTTTGAAAAAATTGACATTTTTCAATGTTTAATTTCAATCCCGCTGTGTCCAATTCTTCCAGAATTATTTCTATGTGTTCCAGATGACTCTGAGTATCTTGTGCAAAAATTAATAAATCATCGATATAATGAACTATGAAATCTTCATGGCGATTCAAAATGGTATGTAGAGCTCGGACGAGTGCAGCACAAGCACTCTGCAATCCAAATGGCACTACCTTAAACCGGTAGACAATACCATCAATAGAAAAAGCGGTGTAGTTTCTACACTTTTCAGCTAACGGTATCAACCAAAAATTGTGTTTTAAGTCAATTTTCGAAAATATGTGTGACCCGGTGATTCTTCCAAAAATGGCCTCGATGTTTAGAGGTGATTCATATTGTGATACAGTGTGCTGGTTGATATTCCTGGCATCTAAACATAATCTCAATTCTCCATTGCTTTTCTTTACTATCACAATCGGGTTAACATACGGTGAATCACATCTTTCGATGATTTGATCTTCCAACATTTTATTTATTTCTTCTTTCACCTCTTGTCGATACTTGTATGGAATCGGGTAAGTCTTTAATCGAAAATTTCCCAAGTTTTTCACCTCAAATGAATGTTCGTACTTTTTAGCCACTCTGTTTTCCTCATTGATCAAATTTTCGTAGTTTCTTAACATCAACCGCAATTCTTTTTCTTTCCCTTCTCCACATATTAATTTTCTGTCTTGTTTCTCAGATTCTTCACACATGTTTACCGTGCATTCTGCATCCTCGTTTGCATATACCTCCTCTTCAAATACCACTGTTTCAATCATATTCTTTTCACTTTCATTTTTTAGCTTTATTTCTTCTTCTCCTGAGCTCGTCTCTTCTTTTGAGGAATCCCAGGTTTCCTTTGTTTCTGATACTCTCAAATTTTCTTCTTCTGGGCTCAACTCTTCTTTTGAGGAGCCACAGGTTTCATTTTCTTTTATCTTTTTCTGACCTTTTCTCCTTTTTTTTCTTTGTCCTTGCTTCGCTGCCAAATTCATTTCCACTGTTTGTTCTTTACCTGATTCGTCCGTATTTTGTTTCTCATGTTCCTTGTCCTGTTCTTTTTCTTTTTCTTCTGTTAGTTTCATCGTATTATTTTTAAAATCTATCACTACATGTTTTTCTGCCAATTCGTCAACTCCTACTATCATGTCATGTGACATGTTTGGCATTATTACACATTGTAGTGCATACATATTCTTACCCAGTCGTACCATTACTCGTATGCCTTCATTTATAGTTGCCAATGTCCGTTTTTGCGCCCACTAAATTTACCCTAGGTATTTTGTAAATTAAATTTGTTAAGTTAACTTCTTCTATTAGTTTTCTGTTGACCAATGTTATTTCAGATCCAGTGTCTATCATAATTTTAATTGGTTTCTCGTTGATAAATCCATCCACAAATTTTAAATTAACTCCATTTTTCTTTTCGTTGTTTCCTGCCAATTTAATAAACTCCTTGGGGTGACAAAAGATTCCTGTTTGATTTTTGGTTTTTAGTGAGCGCCGCGCCGTCGTGAAAAGACGCCGGTTGCTCATCGTTGTTTATATTTTCGTCATAATGTCTCTCTCCGTCATATTCATCTGTCTGGGTATTATTTACTTCTCTTCTATTTTCTCTTGGTCTGTCGGATCTGTTTCGGTTTTCTCGATATCCCTGTTCATTTTGTCTACCATTATTTCTGTTTTCTTGATTTGAGCGTGTGGTGTTTCTATTCTGGTATTCTCGATTTCTGTCCTCATTCCATTGCCTATTTCTTTGTTCATAATTTCCTCTTCCGTTGTCTCTATTTTCGTTTTCCCTTCTGGGATTAAAATCTCGTCTTGTATAGTCCCTCCTATTTTGATTTCTATCACTGTAATCTTGTGTTTCTCGGGGCCTGTAATCTTCTCGCGACCTTCTTGATTTTCTTTCTCTTAGACGTGATTCTCTTATTTGTAGGAATTGGCATAAACTATCTATGTCTTTGTAATTTTGCAATGTGATATGGTCTTCCAGCGTTTCCTCGAAATGTCTTGCAATCAGTTCGACTAATTTTTCCGATGAGTAATTATATTGTAAATGTTTTGCATTATTGTAAATTTGCAAAGCATATGTCCTTTCTGATACACCCATCCTATCATTGTATTTCCCATTTTGCAATTCCTTGTTAATTTCCAATTGTTGGACCTTTCCCCAGAAATAATTCAAAAATTTTTGTTCAAATTGTTGCCAATTGCCGAATTCTTCTTCTTTGCTATCGAACCATCGGGCTTGCTTCATATTTGAGATGGTTTCTGATAGTTTCTTTTGCTGTTTCGAAATTTCCGATGTGTTGTATTTTCTTTTTCAGGCTATTTATGAACGGCACTGGGTGTAATCTTCTTACATCCCCGCCAAACCTTATCTTCACGTCATCTGTGCTATGTATAACCATTTCTCTTCTTTCTCCTACATTTTGTTGCGTCCGGTTTTCGGTGACTTGTTTTTCTATTTCTGTGATTCTTTTTTCCACTTCTTCTCTGTCTACTTGAATAGCATTTTCCAACTTATTTTTAAAAATTTTCTAGTTCCTTTTTCTGGCCATTCGTTAACTCCTTTATTTTATCTTGAATTTTCATTTCATACTTTTCTATGCGTTCCTCCATTTTCTTGTTGTTCTCTTCTATGGCTTGTTTTGTTTCCTTCTGATTTTCTTGCATTATTCTTTTTGTTTCATCCATTTTTTTTTGTTTCTCTTTGATTGTCATCCAGTTTTTGTTGTGTTTCATCCATTTTCTGTTCCATTCTTTGTGACTGGAGTTGCACCATTTGTAATAATTTATCTATTCCTGATAATTCTTGCTGTTCTGATGCCATGATTGTCTTGTCTAAAATATCTTCTTGGTCTGAATTATTCTCTTGATTTGAATGTTCTTTTTGTTTTTTGTTGTCTTTGCTTTGGCTTCTTGTCACAGACATTTGTTTTCAAGAAGTACTGTCCCCGCCAAATATGAAATTTTACTAGTATGTTACCAAGACGACTTTTTCTAACCCAAATATTATAAATTGTCAATAAATATATCAAATGTAAATATCGTAAAAATAAAATATTAAATCAGTTATGTAAAATTTGTACCTAAAGAGATCTAAAATTTTATGTTATCAAATGTAAGTATCTCACTTTTTACCACAGGCATATAAATTTTCAAATACCGGCTTTACTCTTTCTATCCTTCAAATTTGCCACTAGAAATACTTTTCAATTCTTTCCACGTTGGACGACAGTTGATGTGATCTTGATTATTGATATGAGATAATATTCTTATATGTCATTTAATTTAATCAATGCATTAATAATAATCTAATTAATTTACCAGATCACATATCAATATGTTTTCAATCTCAGGGCTTTTTATAAAATTAATTACTTACTTACGTGGCTTCTAAGTATTTCTCAATGGTTCCTAATCGGGATAGGAAAGAAAAGAGTAAAATAATACACACATATGGGTTACAATTATAATCAAAATATTGTTTATTTTATTTAAATGGCAATCACTGCTTAATATTTGCTATATCTTATTATTCTTAAACATAAAATTTACACATGGGAATCTTATTTCCTTTTGGTTTCCAATTGAAAGTTTTTATTAACATTTAACTATTATGATTTATTAGCAACAATTCTATTTAAGTTTGATGAAGCTTTTCTGATATTATTGATTATGTTCTTCAATTTTAAATGTGGTATTTAATACGAAAAACCCATACATTCATGTCCAAACAAATGAGACTGACCTTTTTCTGGTGAACTGAGAATGTCTTCACACAAGACCCGTTTCCTGCTATCCTTGGCTACGATCAAAACCTCGTCCTGGCTTCCAGTAATGTTCTCCTTTGAAACTAGCTCGTATAGCTCTCGTTCCTGCTTCTGTCGTGATGCTGTGTTCTACCTTTTTCGAAACTGCAATCAGCTACCGGGAACTCTTGGCTCAAGGAGGTTCTTTACTCTCAACCTGGCCTACCTCTCGTTCCACAATAGATACTCCACACTCACGGAACTACACCGGCTTTCTCACTCTCCGTACACTACCGTCCACTACTGGACTTCACTTCTCGACAGCTCAAAACATTCTGATCTCTATTTTCAGTCATTCACCTACTTTCTAAATATCCCTTCCAGATTCACAAATCAACCTTCCACCACCAACTCTCATTCGCAGTATTCCTCAAAACCAATTTTTAATCTTTCTAAATATGCTTAATGGATTTAAAAAAAAATAGTTAATTCCCATTCTAAAATTACTTTCTACTATTTACAAAATTTAATGACCTATTATCTACTTCAACTGAGTCTTATTTAGCATAGGCTAATGATCGAACCTTCCGCGAACAACGATAATGACCTATTATCTATTTCAACTGAGTCTTATTTAGCATAGGCTAATGATCAAACCTTCCGCGAACAACGATAATGGTACGCGCCATTCACTTTGTTTATTCTCGGCGCATTGTCCCGAGTTTCGTAAGCTTCTTCTAATCACTTCTTAAAATTAAACATAACAATTTGTTGTATACAGGTTGTTCTAAATTTATATGCCCGTGGTTGAGAAAATTGAAAATATTTTATATTAAATTGAATTTTGTTTATAATTATCAAAATTTAATTTTCATATCAAATAGAAATATAACAATATATATATATATATATATATATATATATATATATATATATATACTTGGATCACAGAATATATTATCTTGACGTATTCTCTGCTTGGATCTTCCACAAATAATACACAATAAATAACTTTTTATTAAGTTCACGTCTTAAATCAATTATTTATCAAATACACTATACACTCTTAGCTTCGCTGGTGGCGCTCCTAGCGGATTACTAATTCAACTTTCACCGGTAATTTTTAAATTTATTATTTAATTGTTATCGCTTAACATTTACAACGCAAAAAAGTAATTAAATTGTAATCGATTTTTTTAAGATTTTGCTAATCATTTTGACGTTCTATTGATAAAATATGAATTTCTTACTTCGGGTACTTTCACAATTATCGTGTAGATGGCGCTAAGATTTTTAGATTTAATTATAATTACATATTACGGAACATTAAAAAAACTTAAATTCAGTATTTAAAACGTAAGTATATTTAAGGTAAAAATATATACCACAGCTTTGACCAACTAATATTTTTTATAATTAATGTTTTTAATTTTAATTTTAAATTAATCACTTTGACATTTATGTCAAATTTCCGGTAAAGGTTTACAGACTTGCCACTACTGGCGCTCGCGAATTTCTAAATATCCCCTCTACGTACGAGCTCACAGCGTATATATCAATAATATTTAATCAATAACTCAAAATATTCCCGATGCAATGTCAAATATTAAAAATTGTCAATGATTGTCAGTGTCTGACTGACAATATTATATTCGGCTGAGTGCGTTGTAAGACAAAGATAGATTTGGAAAATATTACGACGGCATTGTGCTCATTTTTTTTTCGAATCCTGAAAAGACCAATAAATATTTTTGAAAAATTTAAACGCAAAATGAAAGACTAAATTATTAGCGAGGGCCGAAAGTCCCTTAGAATAAATAGAAAGTTTATTTTGAATGAGATATTTGAAATTAAAAATCACACTACATTTTCTCTTAGTTTTTCACCCCTGTAACTTATTAAAATAAAAATTATAGAAGTTCTCAGGAACTTTCGGCCCTCGCTAATAACGTAATCTTTCATTCTGCGTTTAAATATTTCAAAAATACTTATTAGTTTTCTCCGGATTCGAAAAGAATGAATCCCCATTTGAATAGCATTGCAGCCTAAAATACGTACCGATCCTCTTAAATTACATCTCAACTGAACTAACTTTTCTTGGTTATTGATATTTTATGGACTTTATGGTCTTTAAATGTTTATTCTTCTTGATATATTAAGGCCGCGTCTCACCATCAAATAATTTGATCAAACAGTTTGAGCAAACTCCGGAAGTACGTCAAAGTGACGTCACAATTGCAGTTTTTTTGAAATTCTAAAAATCTGTGCTCTCACTATCAGTCTAGTTTGATCAAATTTTTTGTATTGAGTTGTCTAACTTGTTTGTACTTTATTTAAAATTAAAATTTTTCATTATTATCCACAATGAACACTCAGGATGTGACGTCACTAACTGTCACTTTCAGTTTGCTCAAACCAGTTTGATCAAATTATTTGATGGTTTGACGCGGCCTTTAGTCATGTTGTGCCTGGCTGATTGACATATAGTCCATGCCATTATAAAAAAAATTTGATTATTTTGTTTTTACTAATTTTCCCTTTTACTCTAATATTTTATATTATAACCGTCAGTTTGTTTTTTAGATTTTCTCCACGATAACAAAATGCAAATCATGGAGGCACTAATTGAACATTCATCTCACGAAGGAAATTATATGAATCCACATGCCGAAGGAAAAACATTAAATAAAAATAGGAAAGTTGTGACTGGAAAAAAATCTCACAAGTGTGAAATTTGTTTTAAGCAATTCAGTCACGCAAGTAATTTGAAAAAACATTTGAGAGTGCACACTGGAGAAAAACCTCACAAGTGTGAAATTTGTTTTAAGCAGTTTACTACATCAAGTTTTTTGAAAAGACATTTGAGAGTGCACACTGGGAAGAAACCTTACAAGTGTGAAATTTGTTTTAAGCAATTTACTAACGCAGGTAGTTTGAAAATTCATTTGAGAGTGCACACTGCAGAAAAACCTCACAGGTGTGAAATTTGTTTTAAGCACTTTAATCAATCAAGTGATTTGAAAGTACATTTGATAGTTCACACTAAAGAAAAAGCATACAAGTGTGAAATTTGTTTGAAGAATTTTGCTAAATCAGGAAATTTGAAAAAGCATTTGATATTGCACACTGGAGAAAAACCACATAAATGTGAAATTTGTTTGAAGAATTTTACTGAATTAGGAAGTTTGAAAAAGCATTTGAGATTGCACACCGGAGAAAAACCACACAAATGTGAAATTTGTTTTAAGCGATTTAGTCAATCGAGTGATTTGAAAACACATATGAGAGTACACACTGGAGAAAAACCTCACAAGTGTGAAATTTGTTTTAAGCAGTTTTCTCAGAAAAGTAACTTGGAAAGTCATTTAATAGTGCACACGGGAGAAAAACCTTATAAGTGTGAAATTTGTTTTAAGGGATTTACTCAAGCAGGTGATTTGAAAATACATTTGAGAGTCCATACTGGAGAAAAACCTCACAAGTGTGAAATTTGTTTTAAGCAGTTTACTACATTAAGTTCTTTGAAAAGACATTTGAGAGTGCACACTGGAGAAAAACCGTACAAGTGTGAAATTTGTTTTAAGCAATTTATTCGAGCAGATCATGTTAAAACACATTTGAGAATACACACTGGAGAAAAACCTTACAAGTGTGAAATTTGTGTTAAGCAATTCATTCAAGCAATTGATTTAAAAAGACATTTGAGAGTGCATAGTGGAGAAAACTCTTAGTCCCGGTGTTCATGAGCGGAATGTTGCCGTCAGTCCGTTAGGAAAGTTTCCGTGCGACCAGCGACCGCCGTTGTGATGTTATGACTGGAGGTTCTAATCGGGAGGTACACATAAAGGTACGTTTTTACTGACGCTGCTGCCTCCGTAATCGCTGAAAGATCTTCGCTGAACATGGTTGCACAATTTTGGGGTAATTTGAAAGCATCTAGGGGAATTTTTCTAAGCAGAAATGGTTAGGGGATTTTTTTGGGGGTAATATTATGGAGAATTTTAAGGTTTCATGGTAAATTAAATTTGCGAATGTACATAGAACTGTATATTATACTCTCATACTATATATTCGAAGACGATATGGCCTATGAATTATTTCCAGTTCCCGCTGTTGATAAGTAGTGTAACTTTGGTTTACTGTTCTTTACATATGACTACTAAATGCGGCAAAAATTTAAATTTGGGGGATTTGAGCTTCAATTTGAGGGAATTTCAGTTTCTAAATTTATTAAATGTGTGAGTTTTATTAAATTACATCTGGCAACTCTGTAGCTGAGCCGTGAGTGAGGTGTATCTGGTTGTGCGTGTGTTTGTATGGTTTGTAAAGAGCTGGGCCCTGATTCTAAATCAAATTTCGACCAAAAACAAGTCGCTTTCAATATGGCGACAGTTGAAATGCGATTGTGCGAGCCTTGTGGATTTTAGTTGAACTAACGATGTGACGTCATGAAATAGCGACTATCGAAATTAATAGCGACTTTAAAAAGGGTGTTGATAGGGAGTTTTTGTGCACACAAATACGTAAACGTAACGCATCTTTTTGACATATACGCTTGCGCATTAATGGTTGAACTCCCGTATCGCGATACGTATTACCTAAGGTTACGGGCTGGTACGTTAGGTTCATACGCATCCCTATCGAGCCGAAAGTCACCGAATGCACACGAGGATCTTGCCCGATTACCTACCAAATGAACATTTCATCAGCGTACTCGTACTACCCGTTTATAAACATTTTAAGGTTATATTGGTTATTGTGAGTAAAATTATTCTGTGTTTGTAATTGGAAATTGGAACTTCATAATAGATTTAAAATTTTATTGTTTTTAAGTTGTCTATTAATAAAGCAAAACAAACAAATCTTGTATTAATTTAAGAAATACAGTGATCACCACAAGTAATAACTAGATAAACAAATGACCTAGTTTCAGTAAAATTTTCAAATAAATATTACCACACTATTTACATTATACCTACTGGAATTCTGATGTAGGTATACAATAATTTACAACTAAAAAGTAGGTATAAACAAAAATAAAAAAATTTTAACCTAAGGAAAAATAATATTTTTATTTTTAAATAGAAGCAATTAAAACCATACAATTTCATCATTCATTTATCTTTTTTTACATTTGTATATTAATTGTATATTGTGTGAACATTGTTTTATTTTTTTAAATGTCAACGGAATTTAAAAATGACTTTACGATTTGCTTTACGTTACGTTAAGGCAGTTACAAAAACTACCATTTCGACCATATTTCGACTGTCGAAATTATTTGACACGGACACGGAAATGAATGAATGGCCAAAAGCGAGGTTAGGTTTAGTTTAGATGTGTTTTGTTTATTTCTTTCAAGTAAAACTAAAGCAAAAGGTATTTTAATATAGCTGGGTTTAATTGAAATTTGCTTGTTTTGAGGAATAGATAGAATAGTATTAAATTAGAAATATAATAATTGAGAATGTCCACAACATGAATCATCAACTCAATGAAAGATGTAAGGTAATAATCTGGGAAAATTAGTAAAAAACAAGGAAAATTAATTACCAGCTATTTTATTGCTGGACATGCTGAAATCAAATCTTAAGATTTCCTATATTAGTAATATAGCTGTGCAAAGTCCACAGAAAGTGTGCTATTTTGTTTATAAACAAATTAGCGCTGCGAAATCTTTTTTTTATTATTGCTCTATAACTCCGAAAATTTTAACTTTAAACCAAAACACTCACATAAAAATTGACAGTAATTTAATTCTGCACATTGATAATTTATTCCAATTTCCTTCGACGGAAATTTTCCTCGGAAAATTCTGGTTTTCTAAACAAAATCTTTAATTTTCAACTAAAATTTGAGGGAAGTAATTATTTATCAATAATTAAATAATTTGGTGACAGTGACATAAATCTTTTTTGTTATGAGTGTCTTGAAGATATGAAAATTTGTATGTACAAAGAGGACCGGAATTAAAAGGTATCTAATTGTTCAAAGATTAAAATCCTGTTGTTTATAACTCTGTCGCAAATGCCGGTCAAATTTGACCGGTTATACCTGGAATCACTCCTCGCAATTCAATTTGTTTTTCTTCGAAAAGGACACAGAAGCCGTGCCCTTTTCAACAGCGTTAACTTAATTTAATTTAATCTAATATTTTCTGAGGGGTTCTATTTGTTTATAAGCCAAAAAATTGTTTCTTTATAACATTCCTGAGACCGCTCAAATGGTCCAATTTCAATCCTGTAAGGTACGTTGAATAGGTATAGTGCCTTTTTATACGAAAATCATAGTTATTCTGGTGTATCATAATCTTTCTGGTTATTATTTCGACCGAAATTTTTTAATTAACATTTTAATTATTGCTAAACTATTGGTTAGATTGTCGCCGGTCTCCTGATATACAGAGAAGGGCTAAATTATGGAATAAATTCATTTTCTCTAAAATGGACGATTTTAGAGAAAAATCCCGAAACAGGTCGATTTTTATTTTTAAATTAAATTTCTTGGCATATATTTCAAACTAGTGACGTCATCCATCCGAGCGTTATGACGTAATCGATTATTTTTTTAAATAGGAATAGGGGTTCGTGTTGTAGCTCATTTACAAAGGCGTTCAATTCTCTATTCAGTATTATAAACATTAATATCATTATTTATACAGGGAGGCCAAAAAAATTTTTGAATTCAATTAATTGACGCAAGAAGAAGAATGCATGTAATTTATTTAACTCAAAATACATTCTATTGCTGTCAGAAACTAGAAAAAAATGTTTATTTTGCAAATAAACATTGCTTTTAGCTTAAATTAAATGTTCAAACTGCCAATAGGTAGGAGGGAGGCTGTTTGTGATTTAATTTAAGCGAAAAGAAATGCTTATTTGTGAAATAAACCTTTTTTTCTATTTTCTGACAGCAGTACAATGTATTATGAGTTAAATAAATTACATACATTCTTCTTTTTGCGCCAATTAATTTAATTCAAAAAATTTTTTTGGCAACCCTGTAGAAATACCTAATGATAATAATGTTTATATTGCTGAATAGAGAATTGAACGCCCTTTCAAATGACCTACCACACGGCCCCCTATTCATATTAACAAAATTATCGATTACGTCATCACGCTCAGATGGATGACGTCACTAGTAAGAAATATATGCCAAAAAATTCTAATTTAAAAATAAAAATCGACCTCTTTCGGGATTTTGCTCCAAAATGGTCCGATTTAAAGAAATGAATTTATTCCATAATTTAGCCCCTCTGTATAATCTACTATAATAAATCTTTCATGTCATCAATTATTTAATTATTGACAAATAATTAGGTACTTCCCTAAAATTTTAATTGAAAATTGCAGATTTTTTGGGAAAACTCGGATTTTCTGAGTAAAATTTTTGTTGAAGGAAATCGGAAAAAAAAAATAACTTTGTGCAGAACTAAATTACGGTGAATTTTTATTTGAGTGTTTTTGGCTCAAAGGAAAAATTTTAGGAGTTACAGACCACTAATTGAAAAAAAAAGAAGATTTAGGAGTGTTAATTTGTTTATAAATAAAATAACACACTTTCTGCGGACTTGTCATACCCCATATTACTAATATATGCAATCTTAAGATTCGATTTTAGCAATAAAATAGCTGGTAAATAATTTTTCCCAAAAATGGCATTTTTTGATAATTTTCCCAGACTATCAACAAATTCCAATAAACTGGAGCGCCAACCCAAATTCTGAGCAGTCTCAACATGATAAGGTTAATATCCCCAGTTGTGCTATTCGTGGTGTGCAAGTACTTGGAAAGGGAAACGAGAAACGACCCTGCGCGAGTCGCAGAGAAATATTGCAACTATCTTAAATAATTCATATTGTCAATTGAAATTGTCAAATTGACGTATATTTCATACCTTCTGTCAATGAAGCAGAAAAATTATATATTGCTCCACAATATTGATGTGATATGCAATTATTATATAAAGGTAAATTTAATTAATTGTATTTTGCTTGCAGTACTGCATTTTAATAACTAATTTTATTTACTACATACAATTGTTGATGTTTTCATAACATAACCTGAATCTTATTTTTTCTTCTTATTATTTGTTTGGACTATGGCCTTGACAATTATGCAGTAACCAGGACTAATATAATTGGCCAATATAATTAAAAGTGCGAATAATAGTACAGAGCGGAGAAATAGGGGTCGCTTTGTCGAACTTGCACGGTCCCAATACTCTGCGGCTGTCATGGCGGTGTCGAAATGAAATTGCGACTGTCGAAATGAATTAGAATCAGGCCCCTGTTTTGACTTATAGGCCGGCTACACACAACGTCTTGCCTGTGCAGTCCAAAACTCTGCAGGCATGACGGAACAAAAAGACGGTACCCCGTGCAGACTACGTAAAAAATTGGACTGCGCAAACTTCAGTCTTTCGAGAACTCGACACGATGAGCAGCACGGAAGAGGTTTCTTTAATGGAAGCGTTATTGTATTGTTTATTAATAAAAAAAGCAACAAACAAACAAGCAAAGACGCTGTGGAAGTAAGTGGAGTAAAAAGTGGCTCTTGCGGAGAAATATACATTCACATGTTAACTTAATCGAAGATTTGAGAGAAGATCCTGAAGACTGGCGTGGTTTTCATTACACGTACAATTATGGCTCAATCCCATACAAACATAATACTACATTAAATATGCCACAAGAAAACAGTTTCAGTATATTATACCAGTAGATATACAGTGCGCTAATAAATGTTACCCCCCCCCCCATTAACTTATTGATTTTTAGCACATAAGCAAAACCCTCGGACAGGTCGATTTTTAAAATAATTATAGTATTATAGCATCAATATTTCGAACTTTACGCGATACCTCTTCAGGTGACAGGCATAAATTTATTTTTTTAAATAGGAAAGTACATCAAACGACACCTCATTTAAAAGATTTTGAAATACTGATTACAAAAATGTATATTACTTTAATGATTTTTTGAGAGTGTAGGCGCAAAATTTCGGTCGAATTATTTTGAAATGCATTCATTATTTTTCCGAATTCTGAGAAAACTTACAAGTATCTTTGAAACATTTAAACGCAGAATGAAATATTACAGTATTGATGGTAGAAAGTCCCTGAGAAATTCTATAATGTCTATTTTAATAAGTTACGGGGCGAAAAACTAAGAAAATTTAGTCTGATTTTTAATTTAAAAATATATCTTTCAAAAGATACTTTTTGTTTATTCTAAGGCAGCCCTTTTAGTTTTTCTGTCAATAAAGCGTATGCTTCGTATTTCTTATTCCTGTTGGTATGTATTCTTTACACTTCGCACCTTCCATAATGCCGGCAAAGATTTGTATAATTCTATAAATTCAGTTAAAAACTGTTTTGTAACACTTCTTACGTCGCTTATTTTTCTGGTCTTGGTCTATCCACCTCGAAAACTTTTGCGGAACTGAAGAACGGACTGAACTCCCGGCCACACGTTCAAGCATGATACAATAAATTTAGGTTTCATTATATCATGACGTTCAAGTAAAACTGTAGAACCTAAAACTGCACAAGTAAAATCTTCAGCATGTCGACGAGAGTACAGTCCGCGCTTGGAGGTCTGAGCGCGATACAGTCTTGCCGTCCATACACACGCTCTTACCTGCACAAACGAGTCCCTGCAGGCATGCTCTCAGGCAAGACGTTGTATGTAGACGGCCTATTAAGCGTCTCAACCGTTGTACCGAGGGATAACTAGCGTCGATTTTTGGTGACTGCTCTGATATAATGTCAAATGAGATGTCGAATTAAAGCTTATAATTCAAGGATGGTACTAAGGTGAGAAATTTAAGCTAGGACTTAGCAAGACGTGAGTAAAAGTAAATGTATGCTTCCGGTTTTATGACTGTCTGTCCGTCTGTTCCTCGTCCGTAAAAGTAACTCCTCCGTCATGGCACTAGGTATAATGGCAAATGAGATGTCGAATGAAAGCTTATAATTCAAGGATGGTACTATAAGTGAGAAATTTGACCTAGTACTTCCGGTTCTAGAAATGTTGACCGTAAGTACTGTTTTAAAGTGGTCGAAATACTACAAGCGATATATTATTTGACGCAGGCACGTAGCCAAGGGAGGGATCCATGGGGTCCGGACCCCTCCCAAAACTGTCCCGGATTTGGTACCAAGCCAGCAAGTTTATCCACAAGTTATTATATTTTCTTTGAAAGAGCGAACGAAATTATTATTATTTTTTATTAGCATTATTTCTCTTTTTATTCACGGATCAACTTATATTATACTCCTGTCGCCAGTGGGGGTACAACGGCCTCCTTAATTCAGATGGACTTACCCAAGTTTTTTTTATCTATTTTCACCCGTAGAACACGAATTTTTTGGGCAACAGTCCATCCGAATGTCGATAAGATTGTTATAAACAAAGAACTTGAGAAATCACATAACAGCGAGTTTTCGCAAAACAAAACATTTTTTTTTGTCCATAAGGAAAAATTTTCCTGTAACTGGCTGTATACCATTAATTACAAAAATTGAAGAAAATCTTGTGCATAAAAGGTATATTTATTTAAAACCCCAATAAAGGGCTACATTAAAAGACAGAACGTTTTCGCTCTAAAGAGAGCATCATCAGTGTTCTAAGCAAGCTCTACATGCTAAGCCACCAAAAATACATGGGTCAAAACCCTTAAAACGCCGACCAAAAGTCTTACATTGGCGTGTTATATATTAAACCCTGGCGATGGGTGAAATTTAAACAAGATGTACCTCAAAGCATCATATGACTATACCACGTGTACGTGGGTGGACCCACATACAAGTGGTATAGTCATAGTGGACCCACATACACGTGGTGTAGACCGGTTAAGTCTCAGTTCTCATTTGTTTTTATACAATATTCACCATATTTACAGAGAAACTGAAAAATTTTACAATGTTTCGTGCTACAAATTATAAACAGCTTTTTTTGTTTTTTGCAGTAAAGGAGAGACAACTGGAGCAGATTACTATGATTATTTGCAAAGGGATGGTTTGTGCTTAGCAACCGATTCAGTAAAATGTATTTATTATCACCTTTGTTTAACATTTGAATTTATTATTAACAATCCCAATTTTTTTCTCTTGGAGTTGTATGACTACGGGCCCTTCAAGGCTCATTCGCCGATTCATCGCAATTTTGCTCATTTATTTTACTATATATTTTCCTATAGGTACCTATCTACTTAACATTTTCTATCCTACTTATCCTACATAATCTATAATCCCAATCTTAAAAATTTTTTTGCAAAACTTTTATTGTCACTTGATGTTATATGATCTTTGGTAATGAAAAGCATGAAGTTTACAACAGCATGAAGGATTTCACTTAAATTTTGAATTTTAGTGCGAATGTAGGGAAAATGCATTTAAAGTTTATTCTGCTGTTATAAAAATTATGTGTAATATTGTTTTAAATATAATTATACAAAAATAACAGCCATCAAGGTAATTAATCTTCAAAAAAGTATAAAAAGAAAAATAACGATAAAGGGCGATAACAAAAAAGAAAGTTATCTACTATAAACTCCAACAATGCACATCATAATTGTCAGCAATTGTTTTTATAGTTATTTCTAGCGATATTATTTATTTTTGTCATTGTTTCTTTTTTTGTAAAATAAACGTTACTTACAAGGAATTACTTTTAATTTGATTTTGTAAAAGCTTCTAGTTAATATATTTTCCTGTTCGACTCAAAAAATACTATAAATTTTACTTGAATTTGTAATTTAAAATCATGGTTTCGAAAGCGGTAGTCCGAAAGTCAGACTACCGACGTCATCAATTGCGACGTTGCCTTTTTCTCTTCATGGCTTGTAAAGTAAAGGTGGCTATGGGCCTTATCACTGTCATTTGTCATTTTATTAATTTTGTTTTGTTTTTTTTTGTCTTGTCTTGTCGGTCTTGTCCTTGTTTTGGTCACAGTTTTTTTGCTTATACCTATATACTGTGTTGTATACAACAGCTTGTTGTATAAACCTATATACTGTGTTTTGGTTTTGGAATCTAAATTCTAAAGATCTAACTAAATTGTGTTTCTTTCTTTACTTGAGGAATTGTTAAATTGATATCCCATTTTGGGTGTAAAGTAAAATTATATGTAATCAAGTGTAATCAAATGGACGTAGACGTAATACAAGAAAATTGCGAGGAGACATGTAAAGTAGAAATTGAGTATAATGACTTAACCGACTCTGCTCCTTTAGAGGGCTTTAAATGTGAAATTAAGGAAGAAAACAATAGTCAACATGGCACATATGATTATTTAGACTTAGAAGAACATCGCATCAAAACTAAAATTGTAGAAAAACATGAGAATAAACTTAACACATTTGAAGAAAATCAAAGAAGTGAAAAAGGTTAGTAACAATATATTTACGTGTTTTTCCCATATTTAGAAGTAGTATAACTCTGGACCTCGCAGGTAAACTACATTATCTCCACATGGTGTTGTTTTGAATAAGTTCCTGTAATCCACTTATTTTATTAGTTGAATTCGGTATACAAATTTGGTTACGACATATCATAAAATATGGTCACATTGTTCATTGTTTTTCAAACAATTATGGTATATATCAGATTTTTATAGCATTCAAAGTGCTCTACTGCACAGTTGCTGGAAATGACATACATTAATCCCTCTTCAACCGCAGGGGTTACGTTCCAAAGAGAAAGGTGCGGTTGGTGAAACCGTGGTTGGCGAAGGATCCACGATCCAAAGAAGAATATGACATAATCCCAATTTGGATAGGTATATTAGTACATAGAAATAAATATGATAAAATTGCGTATCTGTGAAATATGTATTATCATATCAACAAAAATAAAGACGCTGAGATCAGCCTGTACATTCGCTAGTATTTTAAACCTTCTGAACTATAAACTAATTGCTGTAGTATTACTACTAAGAACAAGCGCCAGTGGTGTATCATGAGTAATTTAACGCGACTGGTCAAATTATAAAAAATATATAAAAATAATAAAACATTCTCATTAAGGATTCAACAGATATCGCAACCGTGGATAAGTGAAACCACGGTTGATGAGCCCGCGGATAATGAGGGATTACTGTAGTGTAGTTTACCTCGGAGGTCCAGAAATATTATTTTGATCTTAACACTTCAAGGGCCATTTCTACAAAATGTGGACCAACATATATAGGCACATAAGTGGTATGTCAAGCAATATAAGCAAAGGATATTCTAATGGTTTCCAAAAATAGTATTATAATTTCTATTTATCTATAAAATGGCAAAAGAAAGGTACAGAGTCTTGATTCTATTTAATTCAATGTCAAAATTTAATAGCGACTATGCCATGACAGTCACAATCGCTAATGATTCTTATTCATTTTGATTTTATTTCCTATTTATTAGTACTTTGACACTGCTCAGAATTTGGGTTGGTCCACTTCCCTCTTGTTTATTGGCTATATCACATTTGTTGAATGTTTTTACAATACATCTTTCATTTGAGTTGATAAGTCACGTTGTGGATATTCTCTATTATTATATTTCTAATTTAATACTATCCTCTCTAATTTCTCCAAAACCAGCAAAGGGCCTAGCCGGGTAAGATGGTGAAAAGTGCCCCCAGCTCGATTTAAATTCCATATAGGCCAATTTTTAGCACATATAGAGGAACTCACTTTGTGAAATTTTTAGCCCCCTAGGTGGTCACGTGACCCCCCTAGAGCCTATTTAGGCTTTTTATGTTTTTATTTTTATCTCAGGCGCATCAAGAGCTAGCCAAAAACTTTATTAAAAAAAGTTGTAAGTTCCAAAAAGATCTATAAGAAAAATTTTTTTTTTAATTTTTTGGCGGGAAATTCGAATTTTTAGAACAATTTTAATCTTTTAAATGACTCTGAAAAAAAAACTAAGACACTCGTTTTTACGAAAATTAATTATAATGTGTATTTTTGCACAATCTTTCACCCTGAATTTTTTCAGACTTTTAAAATTGGTGAAACGTACCTTTAAAAATAAAAAACCACATTTTTTCAGTTTTTTTTTTCGTATTTTGAAACAATTTTATACATATTTTTCAAAAAAGGTAACACTGTCACCAGAATAGGTAAAAAAACTGAAAAATAATTGGGGTTTGCTTAATAAAAATTTTTTGTAAAGCCATCCATTTTCAAAATACAGGGCGTTGAAGAAAACAAAATTTTACACATTTTTACGATTTTGCTGAAACTACTGGCAACATTGTAATAAAACTTGGCGGGATTTAAGAGCTGGTTATTGTGCATATTTTGACATACAATTAATGATTTGATATTCATCATTGGCTCGCATAGGGGTAATTGTCTGAACTTTTTAAAGAATAAAGATAGTACGCCACTGACATATTTCAAAATAACAATCGTTTTTTAATTTCTCGTTCAATTTTTGAAAAAAAAATGTATCTTCTTATTTTTTCATACGACGCGCCATTTTTATTCAAAAAATAAAAGATCTTAACCCTTACAAAGTATTCGAACTTCTAGTAGTTTCTACATCTACATACATAATAAACTCATACATCCATTATCAAAATTAATTCGAATACTTTGGAAGCGTTAAGATATTTTATTTTTTGCAGCAAAACAGCGCGTCGTATGAAAAAATGAGAAGATAGATTTTTTATTGCAAATTGAACGAGGAATTCAAAAATGATTGTTAATTTGAAATGTCAGTGGCATACTATCTTTTTTTCTTTGAAAAGTTCAGACCATTACCCTTATGCGCGCCAATGATGAATATTAAATTCTTAGTTGTATGTCAAAACATGCACAATAACTACCTCTTAAAACCCGCCAAGTTTTATTACAATGTTGCCAGTAGTTTCGGCAAAATCGTAAAAAATATGTAAAATTTTGTTTTCTTCAACGCCCTGTATCTTGAAAATGGATGGCGTTACAAAAAATTTTTATGAAGCAAATCCCAATTATTTTTCAGTTTTTTACCTATTCTAGCGACGGTGTTAAATTTTTTGAAAAATATGTATAAAATTGTATCAAAAAAACGAAAAAAAAAACCGAAAAAATGCGGTTTTTTATTTTTAAAGGTACGTTTCACCAATTTTAAAAATCTGAAAAAATTCAGGGTGAAAGATTGTGCAAAAATACACATTATAATTAATTTTCGTAAAAACGAGTGTCTTAGTTTTTTTTCAGATTTATTTAAAAGTTTAAAATTGTTCTAAAAATTCGAATTTCCCGCCAAAAAAATAAAAAAAAAATTTTCATATATAGATCTTTTTGAAACTTACAACTTTTTTAAATAAAGTTTTTGGCTAGCTCTTAATGCGGCTGAGATAAAAAATAAAAACATAAAAAGCCTAATTAGGTTCTAGGGGGGTCACGTGACCACCTAGGGGGCTAAAAATTTCAGAAAGTGAAATCCTCTATATGTGAAATTCCTCTATATGTGCTAAAAAGTGGCCTATATGGAATTTAGATTGGGTTGGGGGCACTTTTCACCATCTTACCCGGCTAGGCCCTTTCCATAAAATGCAGCCATATTAATACTTTTTGCTTCAGTTTTCCTTGCAAGAAGCAAACAAAACATGACACCTCCTAAACTAAACCTAACCTTGCTTCTCCTAGTCCAGCCAGTCATGTCCATGTCACAGTAATTTCTACTCAAAATGAAATTTTAACCACTTTTTTGCAGTTGAAATTAATTTTGATATATCAAAAATTAATGACGTCATTTCTTCTTCTTGTTTCTTCACTTTTGGCGTGCATACTAGTGCATTTGGCAGCACATTTCTTAGTATTGCATTTGGTCTTGCTCATGGCAATATGAAATACTGTTTCTATGAATTTAATGATGAAGTTCAGTAAAACACAGATAACACAATAACAATAACACAATAAATGGGTTTAAACAGTTAAGTTTTAATGTCATTTATTTAGTTCAACTGAAATCTACAAGGCTCGCAAAGTCACATTTTGATGTTGCCATATTAATTTTGACATGTTTTGAGTAGAAATGTCAATGAGAATTAGGGCGCAGGAAGAAAAAAATAAAAAAAACAATTGAACAAAATAAAAACATGGAGTGCTTAACGTCATTCTATACCTTCGTTGCAGGGTATGCCTCTCAGTTGCATACAATGTATTTATAGCAGAATACTCAAATCATATGTTTCAGTATTGAATACTTTATAAAAATAAATTATAATAAATTACGGAATTAATTATAATAAATATATTAAAAATAAATGGTATGGTAAACAATCCTCATTTTTTAATATGTTATTCCTTACAAAAAAACCTTTAATTGAAGCTCAAATAATTAAAAATCGTAAATTTGGGTCAAAAGTTATTAACTTTTTAAGAATTCCCATAAGAGCCCATGTTAAAACTTAAGTTTGACCCTTAATAGTAATTAAACAGCACGGTAAAACATTTTTTAAAAATCAAGTCTTAGGTTTTTGAAGTAAAATATAACATACTAAAATTTCATGTAAGTCCTTAATTCTTTGCCGAAGGTCTAGAACGTCATTAAAACCACAGCCTGGAAACATACAGATTAATAGTACAGTAGAAGTAGAAGAGAACTGAAATGGCAGACTAATTACCTCGTTATAAGCTGTTTTCGTTATATCAGACAACAGTAATATTGTGCGAACATATAAATATGTAGTTTTTTAAAACATTAACTTCCTATAGTGAAGCCATTCTGAGCATGTATGATGCTAAATATTGTTGGAATGGCACTTTTGAAAAGAGTCAAAAGGATAAGTCAGTGGATAAACAGGAAGAGTTGACAGGCAGTGGAGTTTATTACATCACTGGTCTAGCTAAGCCCACAGGTTTTAGTCTTTTGTATACAGGTAGCTGGCATATTTATTTGTTGCAATCACCACACCAAAACAGGAAAGTAAACATGTTTTTCTCATTTTCCCTCGTTTCTATAGTTCAATAGGAATTTCTTAGGACACCTGATGTACCTCGTTATAAGTGAAACCTTGTAATACCTGTGTTCGTTATAGAGAGAGTATACTGTATAAAGAACAAAGAAGGCACAGAGATAACTCAAATTATACAGATAACACAAGAATATTATAAAAACCTCCACAATACAAAAAATGCAACAACAAATAAAAATGTCAACTCCGACTTACAACTAGAAATCAGTAAGAATGAGATAAGAAGAGCACTCAAGGAGATGAAGAATAATAAATCACTAGGAAAAGACGGCATAACAGTTGAAATGCTAAAAAATGGTGGGAAGATAACTAGAGAAGTTTTGTACCTACTTATGAAAACAATATGTACTACTAAATACCCAACAATAGTAACACTGTCACTATTTAAGAAAGAGATTAAAAGGATGTAAAGAATTACAGACCCATAACTTTACTAAATGTGATGTACAATGTACAAGCTCTTAACCAAAATATTCATATTCAGAAATGTTTATTGCTTTTAACTACAGTAATGCTTCAAGTAACATAATAGCTCACCTAATAAAACATTTTCCCCCATGACCATTGGTCGCCTGGGGGGTTGGCCAAAATATAAATCAACATTTTTTTCCTATAACTAACAATAAAATTAACAATTATTAATAAAAAATATAACTAATGAATATGAAAAAAATTATAACTATTAGGTATAGTTTCCAGTGAAATTCCTTTGCTGGGATAAGCTTACACCAGGCACCAGAATACATAATGAAATTGTATAAAGTATTATGTTCTAAGATAAACATATAAACACAATTAAATTAAATATTAATTAAGATTTAATAAAGCATAAAAGGTCACTCATTAATTGAGAAGTATAGATTAAATTTTACCTATTAGAATGTCGTGAATACAAGCTCAAAATCAGTTAAGAACTGGTGAAGAGGCACAATACATGCAGAAGAAGAATAGAATGTCATGAGTCTAATAGTTATATTCCAACACTAGATTGTATCTATACTTCCATGCATCCCTTGCATATCCAACCAGTTCCCTCCAGCCCAAACCTCTCATAAGTTCCAACAATTCTTCCCTATCTAATCTACTTTTTCTGAACCACTTCATTCTGTAACCAAAATATTAACAAACATGTTAACAACACCAGGCAAGAGAACAAGCTAGATTTTGAAAGAACTTCAGTACAAGTGACCACCTTTTAACGATGAAGATATTGACTGAAAAGGCTAATGAATATCATATCCACCTATAATGGCATTTATAGAACTTGTGTGGGGCACTGGGCAGTAAAGAATTTTCTACAAAACAGCAGAAAAGGTTACAGAAAATTGCTAAGTGCAAGAATGCAGGGAAAAAGACCTATTGGAAGACCTAAAAAGAGATGGGAAGACGAAGTGATGAGGATGCCAGGAACTTCCTGGGAACGTGTTCATGGAAAAGAACAGCGGTAAATCGAAATGATTGGAGAAGCTTGTTGAAGGAGGCCAAGGCTCGATTTGGGCTGTAGTGCCATTGGATGGATGGATGGAACTATTAAACTAATGAAACAAATGGATCCTATTAAAACCTATAAGTAAGACAAGGATATACAAGATACCATCTCATCCAAGCTTTTCCACCAAGCACTATAAGATGTGTTCAAACAACTACACTGGGATAACTGGGGTATTAACATAATTAGACAATATCTGAATCACTTATGACATGCTGACGATATGTCATTGTATTAAACAGAAAAAAGTGAAGAATTACAAAGAATGATGGAAGAACTAGATAGAGAATGGACATATAGGAAGATGAATTACAATAAAACAGAAATCATGAGCAATCAATGAAGAACTAATAACTAACTTGTCGCACTCCTATTTCTATTATTGATAGTTTCTGTATTTCCCTTATGTTATTGCTTATGTTACAAAGTTGTCCATTGTCATCTTCGTTAATCTGATCAGTTTTGCTGGTATATTAATGTTTTGCATTTCTTGTAAGAGGTGGTGTCTATTTACAGAGTCAAAAGCTTGCTGAAAGTCTATACTGCTTTTCAATCAGTTTTGTTAATAGGTGAATTGCGTCTCTAGAGTCGATTTCCCTTTTCTGAAATCTTGTTGGTATTGTCCTAGTGTATTTTTTTGGTGTATTTATTTATTCTGTTTCTCAAGATGCTTGTCAGTATATACACAAGGTATCCAGAAACTCTACCGACAAACGAAGACAGGAGATAATTTTAAGACCATTTAACCCCATTCACCTAGTCCATAAATGCTTCCTAAGGGAGCTAGAGCTCTTTGAAGATGGCGTCGTGTAATTAGTTTTTGTTAAATACCTCCAGAACGCTTCTGTCTAGAAAAACGAAAATTGGAATGCATATATTTACTTTTCAGAGATGAATCTATTGCATCCGTTGTAAATTTCTAGTTTTGGGTAGGGCAACAGTTATTTTATCGCATAACTTTTTTGTCTTTAACTTTTAAGCATTTTTGACACTGGATTATTAAATTGTGAGGTATTCTAGTACTAAAAGGTCCTCTTGATTTAAGTCGATGGGACACACCGTTTCCTAGAAAAATCGATTCGAAAGTTTTTCGTTTTGGGAAATTTGGAAAAAAAATGATGTTTTTTACCAACTTAAAGCAAGAGTAACTTTTAGTACTCTAATACCTCATAATTTAATAATCTAGTGTCAAGAATGCTTGAGAATCATGATACTATGACAAGAAGATAAATCAACGCGCATGATGGTCTTGCATCCCTATCGCTCACTGTGACGTAAACCAGAGACAACTTTCCTGGCGCCAAGTTGAATTCTTTATTTGTGTTCATGTTCATTCGTGTTAATAGAATAGTTATCTCTCACGTGTTGCTTCAAAACGTATTGAATGAGATTTTTGTTTATTCGTTTATGTAGTAAAAAACTTTTACATTATATAGTTATATAAATTTTGTGGTGAAAATATTCAGTTTACTGTGTTAATATCCAATAATTTGCTTATAGAACGCAAGTTGCTCTCAGCTATTATATCTGTACCTATTTTATAAAGAAGACTAATTTTTGTTTACCGTGTATTGTGCAGTGGTGGGTTGTATAAACAATAACAATAAAAAAAGTAAAACTTTTTCGAAGTGTCGTTTTTTCGTGTTTCCTAGAGACAAACACATATGTAAAGTGTGGGTCTCCAAGTGTTTTCAGCGTTACCTATTCGAATCCAATTTTAGAGTTACTTAATAATACAGAAAAACTAGATTTAAATATTGCTCACAAAATAAATAAAGACTTTTTGACTGTCAAAGGTGCTCAACGCCAAAAGGTTAAATTTGCCACTAAATTATTTTCACATACAGTTTTTCGAGCCATTTCTAGATTAGGAATTTTAGGTTTATATAAAAATAAAAACAACAATTGGCTTGAGTGCTCTGACTTCTTCAAAACTGTTAATTATTGGTTTGATATTTTTAACTCCAGAGTACCTCACAGTGACTCTAGAAATCATATGAAAGCATATGGGTTGGCTTTGAGGTAACAAAATGAAATTTTAAATAAAATGGAGGAGACAATATTATCTGTAAGAAAAATGGGATCTAAGTCTTCCAATCTACTTCCATTTCAGCGAGGTATAATAATATCAATAATATCAAGGTTTCAATAATTGAAACAACTTTTTGTTGACTTAAAAAAGGACTTTGATATAAAATATATATTATCTTACAATCTTAATCAGGACCCTCTAGAAGGACAATTTTCAATTATAAGAGCAGTTGGTGGTCTACATTCTACATGATCATCCAACTGCTATGGAATTTAAGTATACATAGATTAAGAAACTATACAGGGTGTCCCGAAAAGATTGGTCATAAATTATACCACAGATTCTGGGGTCAAAAATAGGTTGATTGAACCTCACTTACCTATATACAATAGTGCACACAAAAAAAGTTACAGCCCTTTGAAGTTACAAAATGAAAATCGATTTTTTTTCATATATCGAAAACTCTCAGAGATTTTTTATTGAAAATTGACATGTGGCATTTTTACGACAGCAATATCTTACAAAAAAAATTAAGTAAAATTTGTGCACCCCATACAAATTTTATGGGGGTTTTGTTCCCTTAAACCCCCCCAAACTTTTGTGTACGTTCCAATTAAATTATTATTATGGCACTATTAGTTAAACACATTATTTTTAAAACTTTTTTGCCTCTTAGTACTTTTTCGATAAGCCAGTGTTTATCGAGATATTTTGAATATTTGTCGAATCCACCACATATTTGTATATGGTTAAGTACGGTTATAGAGACCTGTTAATAATCTGAAAATTTATTTATAATTTACATTTTTAGGTATATTTTGAAAAAGAAGCTACATCTCGATAAAAGGTGACTTATGAACAAAAGACTAAGAGACAAAAGTTTTAAAAACACTGTGTTTAACTAATGGTACCACAATAATAGTTTAATTATTTATTTATTTATTATTAAATTTTTACGTAAATATATTGAAAAAGAAGCCGCATCTCAATAAAAACTGGCTTATCGAAAAAATACTAAGAGGCGAAAAAGTTTTAAAAACGTTGTGTTTAACTAATGGTACCACAATAATGAATTAATTGGAACGTACACAAAAGTTTGGGGGGGTTTAAGGGAACAAAATCCCCATAAATTTTTTATGGGGTGGACAAATTTCACTATAATTTTGTTTTAAGATGTTCCTGATATAAAAATTATACATATCCATTTTCAATAAAAAATCTCTAATAGTTTTCGATATATTGAAAAAAATCGATTTTCATTTTGTAACTTCAAAGGGCTGTAACTTTTTTTGTGAGCATATTTGTACTAAGGTAAGTTAGGTTCAATCGAACTATTTTTAACCCCAGAATGTGTGGTATAATTTATGACCATTCTTTTCGGGACACCCTGTATAATGGGTAGAAATAATAAAATTATTTCAGCATCTGCAAACGTAAATAATGTATCAGAGTCTGCCAATGTTACTATTAACAATCTAATTAATTGTGAAATTGTAACTGAAGAGATGTTTTCCTCGCTAAACCTGCCTAGTGGTGATATAGAAATTGATCACGAAGTTTTAGTTGACAGTGAAGAAGATTTTATTAGTCCGAATATAACAGACCTGGAATGGGATGGATTGGAGAATTTAGCCAGCTTCATTGCATTTAAGTTAAAAAAAAAAAGAAAAACTTGGATATATTCCGGATGCTAACGATAAATCGTTTACTTGGGTAAACCACGTTTTCGAGTGTGGTTTACTAAAACCAACCCTGGAATTTGTAACTAAATGTAGTGAACTGAAACATATTTTTCGTACTTATAATCGCAGTACATTAAAAATTAGTAAACATTATCTGAAAAACCTATTAGAAGCCGCAAAACAAGTATATCTCAGTGACGACGTAAAATTACTTTTTTAGATTTAAATTGTATTTTAAAATAAAGATGCTAAATAAAAATATTAAAGATAATTACTGGTGTGAGTTTTTATTGAATCTCACCCCACCGTGGCAAAAGGGGTTTAATTTTACCTTTTGCCTAATTGGACATAAGCAGAGTATGGGCCGGTTGGTCGTGGGAAAATTTTGCCGGCCGTGGGAAAGTGCGGCATCCTTTGATGTTTGCCGCCAGAAAGCCACGCCCACCGACCATAGCCACGCCCACCGACCAATGAGAACGAAGCCCCGCCCACCCGCAGCATCACCCATGGACCAATGAGATCAAAGTCCAGCCTACCGACCAATGAGAACGAGCTACGTCACGAAGCCCCAAGATGGCCACCTGTTCTTCCTCTTTTCGTTTGTCATGCTGTCAATTCTTCTTCTTCTTTTCGGTTGTCAATTCTTCTTCTTTTTCGCTTATCAATTATTAGTCCTTTCGTATTGTTACAGATCTTCTTCTTCTTATCTGTCGAATGACACAAAGTTCTTGCTTATCTGCCAAAATGTTGTCTGTCACGTGAGACATAAAAATATTGCCAAAAGGGCATTACAGCATATCTCCGTTGCTATTGGTCCGATTTTCACGTAAGAGGGCTCGTTGGAACGGGGAGGGGGTAACGAATAAGTTGAGACAAAAAACAAAGATGGCGACATTGCCAAAACGGCATTACAGCATATCTTCGTTGCTATTGGTCCGATTTTGACGTATGGTGTGTCAAATGAAAACGGTGGCGAAACAGAAGCCAACTGTCAATTCTTCTTCTTATTTCCGTCTATCGCAAATTGTACAGGGTGTAGTCAGAAAGTCAAATCAATTCTTCTTCTTTTCAGCTGTCACAGTTATTCTTCTAGTTGTTTGTTAAATATACGTTCACAGTTCCTTCTTATCTACCAAAATGTTATCTGTCACTTCAGACATAGATGCAATGTCAAGGGAACATTAGGTATATAACGACTAAACGACTTAACGTAGAGAGACGCACGACTCATCGCTGATAACGTACACGACGTAATAGAATCATTCTTTTGATATGTCCAAACCATCCCTCTCTCATGAATTTTATCAAATACAACGCAACGGTATTTTCAACAAAACAAACATTCGAATTCGTTTACATGCACACACAAACGCGCGCGCGCGCACACACACACACAAGCGCACACACACACTTCTCCATCTGACAAGTAGATCAAATCACCTTCTCATATTTCTTGAAGGCTACAACCTGTTCATGGCGATCGAACGCCATCAGGTACATCTAAAAAACCAACCAACAAAACAAACACATTATATTCTTTAACTATGTCCAACCCATCCAGCACCTACCTGTCATCGTAGAAAAAAAAGACACTCCTTCAGTCTGCACTATTATTCTGAATATTCATATCATTTTTATGAAAATTACTGAATAAATATTTTCGCATTTCGCAGCCGTCAATTCTTCTTCATTATGTCGAGCCATCGTCATTTCTTCTTTTCGTTTGTCACGTCAACTTCCTCTTTGCGATCTGTCAATTCTTCTGTTCCGCAGCAACCAATTCTTCTTCATTGTATTGCGCCATCGTCTTCTTTTTGATCGGTCAACGTCAAATCTTCTTTTCTCAAAGAAAATTAAATATTTAGCATTGCAAAAACGTCAAAGCTTCTCCTGTGCCACTGCCGTCAAGTATTGGTCTGTCAACTCAAAAGGAAGTGCTGCATACAATAGGCAAGGAAATTTTCAATATAGTGAGAGTTAGAAAAACTTCATACCTAGGCCACATACTGAGACAATATGCTCAAAAGATTACGAAATAACAGTATACCAAACACTGCTGTTACACTCTACTGTGATTGCCAAAAAGCTATTAGATCGTATCTTCACTGTTATCGGTTCGATTTTGACGTATGAGGCGTCAAATACACAAACCCACCGTCCACTGCTCGACACGTGGCTACCCATTATTGTTCTGTAAAATAAACTAGTCAAATTTCCCCTTTTCTACAAAGATCTTTAATTATTTCGTCTATAAGTAATTTTTGATCAACCCCCGTATATACAATTACTAATTTTTCATACAGTACAATAATTCACACGAAAATTCAAATCTGGATTTCTAAAATCTTTTATTTTATAATGTTTATTTCACTTGTAATTTTTGATCAACCTCGTATATATAAGTAGTAATATTTTTCATACATTTCAATTAAAATAGGTGAAATGTAATACCAACATAAATTTATGGTGATGACAAAAGAATAGTGGACATAGAAAAGTGGTGAAGGCATAAAAATTGTGGATATTTATCATAATTTAAGAAAAGCAAATCGACGATAGCATATTTTAGGAGACGTTTCTACTGGAAACATCAAAAAATAGTGTTGATGGTGTACCAAAGATACTACGTAAAAAAGCATCATATCACTCATATTAAAAAAAAAATTAAGCTTTTCAACCAAAAAAAAATGCTCAAAAACTTACCGTAATTATACACAATTAACTACACTAACAAAAATCTCCGACAGTTCGAAACAATGAAAAATGGAAACATTTGTTTTTCGTTAAAGCGTAAAACACACGAATGTCCACAATGAAATCCTACGAAAAAATACATTAGGACTACGGCCCTAATAGTTACTGCCTTCAAGGCCGTTTTTTTTTAAAATAATTATTTATTTAAAATATCAGAAATGCGAGAGATTAAATTTTATACCTTTCGTTTCTAACGATTACAATGTTATCAGATTGAAATAATAATTAATAAAAATTAATTACATTGAAAAAAATAAATAATATTCACAATTCTGCAGTTTTCGAATCAGATCGGTTATAGTCCAAATGCTGACTCATTGGATTGATGTTATTGTCGCAGGGGGGTCAAATCAGGTCGGTTATAGTCCAAATGCAGACTCATCGGATTGAGGCTATTGTCGCATGGAGTGCAATGACTTTAAATCGCACGTTTGTTTGATTAATTGTTTAATAGTTGTTTAATTAAAAAGAACACGCGTTTGTAACAGGAGCAACGGTACCCGTAGTAAAAGGCGTACCATCAAACTTGCAAAAACATCAACAATAACGGGAAAAAACTACAAAAAATATGACATTTTGTTTGTTTAAAAATTCTGTTTTTTTGTGTTCTCCTCTAACATAGATGTAGTCGGAGATGTAGAAATGATAAACATGTATACTTTTAGAAAAAAATACAGGGCACAAATGGAAACTGCTAGAAAAGAAAAGTCATTTAAATTTAAGAGTAAATTATACTTAAAAACAAAAAGCTGAACTCTCAAAGATGTGCCACTAGACTAAATGAGTCCTTACGAATTGGCTAAATTTATCTACCAATACAGTTATCCGCACTAATTGATTATTTTACACATGCGGCATTAGCACGGTCAAAGTTAAAAATATTGTTATCTAGACTTGCAACTAACGAATCTAATACAAAAATTTCGAACTTCTACTTACAAAATACGCTAAATACGCTTACCTAGATAAGGATAGGTAGGCAGTCTCCATCACTGAGACGCTAACAGAAGGGCGTAAAGATGTACAGAGACACACTAAGCCAACCAAACACCATCACTGATGCGGTAACAGAACACCAGAGAGGTATGCACAGACACGCTAAGCCAAGCAGACACCACAATTGACACGCTAGCAGAACGCCAGAGAGGTATGCACAGACACGCTAAGCCAAGCAGACACCACAATAATTGACACGCTAGCAGAACGCCAAAGAGGTCAAACTTGGAAAAAAATACAAATTAAATGGGGTCAATTCTCTGTTACACATTATACAGCCTAGCTTGGACTGGACTATTCTAAATAAAATTTCAAGGATAATCCCATTCAAAATTGTTTTTGTGTTAGGAAATAAAATACCAAGATGTTACTTAATATTTATTAAAGAAATTATACTATTTCCACTAATTTTAAGATAGTCTTTCTTTGCAGTTCTGCCGTTTTATTTATACCTAAATTAATTAGTTCAGTAACAATTTTACGTTTCTGAAGCATTTTTTCTGTGTGTGATTTTCGTATCGCCATCTCACTTTCAGTTTTGTAAAATTGTCTTCTCTTTTCATTGGCTTCATCTCTTCTTCTAATACCTTCATCACCTCTTTTACACTTGCACTTTGATTTTACGTGTAATTCATGCATTGAAGCATATTTTTCTAAATTGCTAACGCCTCTGCTCGCTAGGGTAGGAATTTCATTGCGTATACTTGAACATAATTTTCCTCTCAAATGTAACCATTCTGATTTAAATATCCTTCTCTCGTAATGAGAGTTAGGTTTACCTAAAAGTCCATCTCCAGCTCGACGAAGAGGTTTTTGACCATCAGTACAGGTAATGTTTCTTAACACACCAACACAATGATCTAAACAAATAATTTTTCTAAATGTAGCTTTGGATGTAATCTTTTCCCTGCATGTTGTATTTTCTTCTTGTAAGCCAACATTGTAGATCCATTTGCAAAGTGAATTAATGATTGGAGATGTTCGTGTGCAGTACTTCTGTCGTCTGCTACTAAATGACAACGGCAAATGGAATATCAATTTTACATTAGGAGCACTTGCTAGAAGAGAAAAATCACTCTCATTTAAGAGTGAATGATACCATTCTCTCGGTAACTCTTCGTAGTCTTTTGCCATATCCGTTGGCAAAAGAGCATTAATGTCGTTGACACTCAACAGAGCCAGATAGTCACTTTTTGACAAAATATACATATTTTAACTTTATACTTAATAAAAAAACTGAACTCTCAAAGCTGTCTAACTAGACTAAAAGAGTCCTTACGAAGTCGTTAAGTTTATGTGCCAGTACAGCTTCCCCCCAGCCTAAGTGTTTATTTCACGAATGCGCCGTTAATACGTTGGCGTTCAAAGTCAGGCGCTGCGCAGCGCCTGAGAGAATTTGTGATGCTCTCCACGTTCTGCGTCGTTTCACGTCAAATGTCACGTCATGTGTAGAATGCCACGCCTTTCACGTGACATGTCAAATGTCACGTCATTCACGTGACATGACAAATGTCACGTGAATGCCACGCCTTTCACGTCAAATGTCACGTCATGTGTCGAATGTCACGCCTTTCACGTGACATGTCAAATGTCACGTCATTCACGTGACATGACAAATGTCACGTGAATGCCACGCCTTTCACGTCAAATGTCACGTCATGTGTCGAATGTCACGTCATTCACGTGACACTCAACTTTGAACGTATTAACGGCGCATTCGTGAAATAAACACTTAGGCTGGGGGGAAGCTGTACTGGCACATAAACTTAACGACTTCGTAAGGACTCTTTTAGTCTAGTTAGACAGCTTTGAGAGTTCAGTTTTTTTATTAAGTATAAAGTTAAAATATGTATATTTTGTCAAAAAGTGACTATCTGGCTCTGTTGAGTGTCAACGACATTAATGCTCTTTTGCCAACGGATATGGCAAAAGACTACGAAGAGTTACCGAGAGAATGGTATCATTCACTCTTAAATGAGAGTGATTTTTCTCTTCTAGCAAGTGCTCCTAATGTAAAATTGATATTCCATTTGCCGTTGTCATTTAGTAGCAGACGACAGAAGTACTGCACACGAACATCTCCAATCATTAATTCACTTTGCAAATGGATCTACAATGTTGGCTTACAAGAAGAAAATACAACATGCAGGGAAAAGATTACATCCAAAGCTACATTTAGAAAAATTATTTGTTTAGATCATTGTGTTGGTGTGTTAAGAAACATTACCTGTACTGATGGTCAAAAACCTCTTCGTCGAGCTGGAGATGGACTTTTAGGTAAACCTAACTCTCATTACGAGAGAAGGATATTTAAATCAGAATGGTTACATTTGAGAGGAAAATTATGTTCAAGTATACGCAATGAAATTCCTACCCTAGCGAGCAGAGGCGTTAGCAATTTAGAAAAATATGCTTCAATGCATGAATTACACGTAAAATCAAAGTGCAAGTGTAAAAGAGGTGATGAAGGTATTAGAAGAAGAGATGAAGCCAATGAAAAGAGAAGACAATTTTACAAAACTGAAAGTGAGATGGCGATACGAAAATCACACACAGAAAAAATGCTTCAGAAACGTAAAATTGTTACTGAACTAATTAATTTAGGTATAAATAAAAGGGCAGAACTGCAAAGAAAGACTATCTTAAAATTAGTGGAAATAGTATAATTTCTTTAATAAATATTAAGTAACATCTTGGTATTTTATTTCCTAACACAAAAACAATTTTGAATGGGATTATCCTTGAAATTTTATTTAGAATAGTCCAGTCCAAGCTAGGCTGTATAATGTGTAACAGAGAATTGACCCCATTTAATTTGTATTTTTTTCCAAGTTTGACCTCTTTGGCGTTCTGCTAGCGTGTCAATTATTGTGGTGTCTGCTTGGCTTAGCGTGTCTGTGCATACCTCTCTGGCGTTCTGCTAGCGTGTCAATTGTGGTGTCTGCTTGGCTTAGCGTGTCTGTGCATACCTCTCTGGTGTTCTGTTACCGCATCAGTGATGGTGTTTGGTTGGCTTAGTGTGTCTCTGTACATCTTTACGCCCTTCTGTTAGCGTCTCAGTGATGGAGACTGCCTACCTATCCTTATCTAGGTAAGCGTATTTAGCGTATTTTGTAAGTAGAAGTTCGAAATTTTTGTATTAGATTCGTTAGTTGCAAGTCTAGATAACAATATTTTTAACTTTGACCGTGCTAATGCCGCATGTGTAAAATAATCAATTAGTGCGGATAACTGTATTGGTAGATAAATTTAGCCAATTCGTAAGGACTCATTTAGTCTAGTGGCACATCTTTGAGAGTTCAGCTTTTTGTTTTTAAGTATAATTTACTCTTAAATTTAAATGACTTTTCTTTTCTAGCAGTTTCCATTTGTGCCCTGTATTTTTTTCTAAAAGTATACATGTTTATCATTTCTATATCTCCGACTACATCTATGTTAGAGGAGAACACAAAAAAACAGAATTTTTAAACAAACAAAATGTCATATTTTTTGTAGTTTTTTCCCGTTATTGTTGATGTTTTTGCAAGTTTGATGGTACGCCTTTTACTACGGGTACCGTTGCTCCTGTTACAAACGCGTGTTCTTTTTAATTAAACAACTATTAAACAATTAATCAAACAAACGTGCGATTTAAAGTCATTGCACTCCATGCGACAATAGCCTCAATCCGATGAGTCTGCATTTGGACTATAACCGACCTGATTTGACCCCCCTGCGACAATAACATCAATCCAATGAGTCAGCATTTGGACTATAACCGATCTGATTCGAAAACTGCAGAATTGTGAATATTATTTATTTTTTTCAATGTAATTAATTTTTATTAATTATTATTTCAATCTGATAACATTGTAATCGTTAGAAACGAAAGGTATAAAATTTAATCTCTCGCATTTCTGATATTTTAAATAAATAATTATTTAAAAAAAAAACGGCCTTGAAGGCAGTAACTATTAGGGCCGTAGTCCTAATGTATTTTTTCGTAGGATTTCATTGTGGACATTCGTGTGTTTTACGCTTTAACGAAAAACAAATGTTTCCATTTTTCATTGTTTCGAACTGTCGGAGATTTTTGTTAGTGTAGTTAATTGTGTATAATTACGGTAAGTTTTTGAGCATTTTTTTTTTGGTTGAAAAGCTTAATTTTTTTTTTTTTTTTAATATGAGTGATATGATGCTTTTTTACGTAGTATCTTTGGTACACCATCAACACTATTTTTTCATGTTTCCAGTAGAAACGTCTCCTAAAATATGCTATCGTCGATTTGCTTTTCTTAAATTATGATAAATATCCACAATTTTTATGCCTTCACCACTTTTCTATGTCCACTATTCTTTTGTCATCACCATAAATTTATGTTGGTATTACATTTCACCTATTTTAATTGAAATGTATGAAAAATATTACTACTTATATATACGAGGTTGATCAAAAATTACTAGTGAAATAAACATTATAAAATAAAAGATTTTAGAAATCCAGATTTGAATTTTCGTGTGAATTATTGTACTGTATGAAAAATTAGTAATTGTATATACGGGGGTTGATCAAAAATTACTTATAGACGAAATAATTAAAGATCTTTGTAGAAAAGGGGAAATTTGACTAGTTTATTTTACAGAACAATAATGGGTAGCCACGTGTCGAGCAGTGGACGGTGGGTTTGTGTATTTGACGCCTCATACGTCAAAATCGAACCGATAACAGTGAAGATACGATCTAATAGCTTTTTGGCAATCACAGTAGAGTGTAACAGCAGTGTTTGGTATACTGTTATTTCGTAATCTTTTGAGCATATTGTCTCAGTATGTGGCCTAGGTATGAAGTTTTTCTAACTCTCACTATATTGAAAATTTCCTTGCCTATTGTATGCAGCACTTCCTTTTGAGTTGACAGACCAATACTTGACGGCAGTGGCACAGGAGAAGCTTTGACGTTTTTGCAATGCTAAATATTTAATTTTCTTTGAGAAAAGAAGATTTGACGTTGACCGATCAAAAAGAAGACGATGGCGCAATACAATGAAGAAGAATTGGTTGCTGCGGAACAGAAGAATTGACAGATCGCAAAGAGGAAGTTGACGTGACAAACGAAAAGAAGAAATGACGATGGCTCGACATAATGAAGAAGAATTGACGGCTGCGAAATGCGAAAATATTTATTCAGTAATTTTCATAAAAATGATATGAATATTCAGAATAATAGTGCAGACTGAAGGAGTGTCTTTTTTTTTCTACGATGACAGGTAGGTGCTGGATGGGTTGGACATAGTTAAAGAATATAATGTGTTTGTTTTGTTGGTTGGTTTTTTAGATGTACCTGATGGCGTTCGATCGTCATGAACAGGTTGTAGCCTTCAAGAAATATGAGAAGGTGATTTGATCTACTTGTCAGATGGAGAAGTGTGTGTGTGCGCTTGTGTGTGTGTGTGTGTGTGTGCGCGCGCGCGCGTTTGTGTGTGCATGTAAACGAATTCGAATGTTTGTTTTGTTGAAAATACCGTTGCGTTGTATTTGATAAAATTCATGAGAGAGGGATGGTTTGGACATATCAAAAGAATGATTCTATTACGTCGTGTACGTTATCAGCGATGAGTCGTGCGTCTCTCTACGTTAAGTCGTTTAGTCGTTATATACCTAATGTTCCCTTGACATTGCATCTATGTCTGAAGTGACAGATAACATTTTGGTAGATAAGAAGGAACTGTGAACGTATATTTAACAAACAACTAGAAGAATAACTGTGACAGCTGAAAAGAAGAAGAATTGATTTGACTTTCTGACTACACCCTGTACAATTTGCGATAGACGGAAATAAGAAGAAGAATTGACAGTTGGCTTCTGTTTCGCCACCGTTTTCATTTGACACACCATACGTCAAAATCGGACCAATAGCAACGAAGATATGCTGTAATGCCGTTTTGGCAATGTCGCCATCTTTGTTTTTTGTCTCAACTTATTCGTTACCCCCTCCCCGTTCCAACGAGCCCTCTTACGTGAAAATCGGACCAATAGCAACGGAGATATGCTGTAATGCCCTTTTGGCAATATTTTTATGTCTCACGTGACAGACAACATTTTGGCAGATAAGCAAGAACTTTGTGTCACTCGACAGATAAGAAGAAGAAGATCTGTAACAATACGAAAGGACTAATAATTGATAAGCGAAAAAGAAGAAGAATTGACAACCGAAAAGAAGAAGAAGAATTGACAGCATGACAAACGAAAAGAGGAAGAACAGGTGGCCATCTTGGGGCTTCGTGACGTAGCTCGTTCTCATTGGTCGGTAGGCTGGACTTTGATCTCATTGGTCCATGGGTGATGCTGCGGGTGGGCGGGGCTTCGTTCTCATTGGTCGCTGGGCGTGGCTATGGTCGGTGGGCGTGGCTTTCTGGCGGCAAATATCAAAGGATGCCGCACTTTCCCACGGCCGGCAAAATTTTCCCACGACCAACCGGCCCATTACTCTGCATACGTAAATATTTTTGGACCATACGCATGTCCCCAAAGTAATGTAATTGTCCTTCGATTGTACAAAACAGTGAACTATTAGGAGAACTGGTTCGAATATTTAATTTGGTTTGGTTTTAAAGTTACTAATTAATACGACAGTAAGGGTTGTGTTTTAGCGAGAAATACAGGTATTCAGCGAACAAAACATTTATTAACAAAAAACCAACGAGTTTAACAAATAAGCGGCTTAACGATAAATTATAGTCTTAATAGCGAACGAGAGAACGTAAGAGTCTTTTTAATCTATTAATTATTGCGGAGAGAGTATTTTTACGGCGAAAAGAGACGCACAAGCGAACAAAGTGTTCATCTCTGAGAGCAGAAAGAGACTACTGAAATTCTATTCAAATCTCTGCATTATTATCTTTGATAGTTTTCCACTATTCGCCCTGAAAAGGGCCACACACATGTTACACTTCTTTGGCAAAATGGCCTGCTTACCCCGAAACGATAAAAATGCAGCCATATGTCTATTTTATGAAACACACAACGCTACACTCAAGTTTTTCAGAGAATTAAATATTTTAAACACAATACAGATTGTCCCAACAGATTTACAGAGAGATATTTTTATAAAAGCAAATTAATGTAAATAACTGTTGTTTTCACAACATACTCCCCCGCGTTGAAGCACTGGCTTTAACATAAACCTAAACCTAAACATAAATCAACTTACAACGTTCTTAAGCGAAAACACTAAACTTAACTTAATTTTAACAGTCATTTGGTAGAGGACACAATTTATTAATAGAGCGCTTGAAGACTCCATCTTTAGTTTTGACCGATGCAACTCTTACTCGGCCATCCTTTCCGGGAAAGACATCAATCACTCTTGCTAGAGCCCAGTAAAGAGGAGGAGTGTTATCTTCAATCAACAAGACGAGATCGTTGGGCTCTAGGTTCTTATGAGGAAGAAACCATTTAGGGCGATTTTGGAGTCGGTTAAAGTAGTCAATTGACCATTTTTTCCAAAACATTTGTTGGAGTTTAGAGATGTTGCCATAAACTTAATCTATTTTCGGGAATGTGGATCACATCCCTTTCAGGAAATGACGTAAGAGATTGTCCAATCAAGAAATGTCCAGGGGTCAGATAGGTTAGATCAGAGGGATCATTTGAGAGGGAGCAGAGCGGTCGAGAGTTGAGCACAGCTTCAATTTGAGTCAGAACAGTGGTAAATTCTTCAAAAGTGAGCTTAATATCACCCATGAGTCTACGGATATGATGCTTTGCGCTCTTTATAGCGCTTTCCCAGATGCCACCATAATGAGGGGCTCGAGGAACTATGGTCTTCCAGCGAATATGCGATGATGCCAAAAAATCATTAATAGAGCGAGAGTGCTCTTTATCTTTTAAAAACTTATAAAGTTCAAACAACTGATTACGAGCTCCCAAAAAGTTCGTAGCGTTGTCACTGAATATAGTCTGAGGGAGGCCTCTACGGCTAATAAAACGTTTTAGAGCGAGAAGAAACGTCTCTGTAGAAAGGCCGGACACGACTTCGATGTGAACAGCTCGAGTCGATAGACAAACGAAGAGGGCAATATAAGATTTTATCAAAGGAGTTTTGCGGAGTTTGGAAGCTTTAATCTGAAAGGACCCGCCAAAATCTAATCCGACATGAGCGAATACTCGAGAGGATTGCGAACGTTCCTTTGGTAAATCTGCCATAATCTGAATAGCGGGTTTGGCATTAAACCTAAAACAAACCATACATTGGTGTATGACCTTTTTAACTTCACGTAGTCCATTTAAAGGCCAATATTTAAGTCGAATTTGAGATAAAGTATTTTGAGGACCAGAGTGACAAAGTCGGATATGTTCTCTCTGAAGAATGAGACGTACTACACGATTTTTTGAGGGAAGGAGAAGAGGATATTTTTGATCAAATGTGACGTCTGAGTTACCAAGGCGACCTCCTACACGCAGCATTTCATTTTCATCCAAAAGGGGGTTTAAACGTAAGAGAGACTTATTGGATAGAGTTTTACCTTTTTTAATCTCAGAAATCTCAAGCGAGAAGGAAGAATACTGAAGCATCTTAACAATCTTCAGTTCGGCGTTTTGAAGTTCGCTTACTTCAAGAGAATTTGATAACTTGCGAGAAGGCAATTTGGCATTATTGGCAAACCTGAATATAAATGCTAAAGTTCTTACAAACCTTGAAAAATTAGAGAACCTATCAGAAAGAGAGGTGAAAAAATCTATTTGATCATTTCGAACGTGAAGAGTTACTTTTCTTTCTTCGGGCAACTTAGAGGTATAAACTTTTGCATTGTATTTCAACAAATCCAACCGAGATTGATTCAAAAATTGAGGACCATGAAACCACAAAGAAGATTTAAGTATTTCAGCGGGTAGCATTCCTCGGGAGAGTATGTCGGCAGGATTCTCTTTGGATCGTACGTGCCTCCAATGAGCGTTAGGAGAATTATCTAAAATTTGTGCAACCCTATTTGCTACAAATTGAGTCCAACGAGAGGGATGCGAACGAAGCCAAGCGAGAACAATTTCTGAATCCGACCACATATTTATAGAGTCTAAGCGAGAGAGTTTTTCTTCAATAATATTAGCAATCCTTGCTGTGAGCTTACTACACAATAGCGCACCCATGAGTTCCAATCTTGGGAGAGTCAAGGGTTTTAGCGGAGCGACACGACTCTTAGATGCTAAAAGTGAACAAGATACTTGTTCAGATCTATAAATCACACGTAGGTATATGCAAGCTCCATAGGCCTTTAAACTTGCATCCGAGAATGAGTGAATCTCAACACTGGTGATTTCTTGACTTAAGAAGAGACACCGAGGTATATTTAAATCCTTAAAATGCGAGAGACTGCGAACAAAATTTAGCCACTCATGCAACGTATCTGCATCTATGATATCGTTCCAATTAATTTTGGAAATCCAAATTTTTTGCATAATTAATTTAGCGACAACTGTAACTGGGTTAATTAGGCCTTGAGGATCAAATATTTGGGCAATCATTGACAGTACTTCTCTCTTGGTGTACGAGTCCTTTAAGGTAAAATTTGGGAGAGAGATTGAGAAGGTGTCAAGAATAGGATTCCAACATAAACCTAAAACCTTATTGGAGCCATTATCTGGAGCTATTACATAAGTAGTGTTCGAAGAGAGAGAAGAGATATTTTTTAAAAACAAGTCTGAGTTAGAACACCATTTATGGAGAGAGATACAAGCGGTTCCAAGCAAACTAGTTATTTCCTTATGAGCTTTAAGGAGAGTCTGTACATCATTAGCGCCATAGAGAATGTCATCAATGTAACAACTATTTTGAAGAGCATCACTGGCCAGAGGATACTCAATCTGATGAGTTTGTGCCAGTTCCATTAAACAGCGAGTACTCTGAAAGCTAGCGCTTTTAGTTCCATACGTGACGGTTTGCAATTCAAGACACTCAATGTCTTTTTCAGGGGAGTCACGCCACAGAATATTTAAAAGAGAGGTTTGAGCAGGATTTATTCTAACTTGTCTATACATTTTTTGTATATCCGTTGTAAAAACGAAGGAATACAATCTAAACCGTAGCAAAATGTCCAAAAATTTCCGGTTGAAGAGTAGGACCTTTGAGTAAAATATCATTGAGCGAATAACCACTAGAGCTTTTCATCGAACCATCAAAAACAACCCTAAGCTTTGTTGTTAAAGATTCTTCCTTAAACACACAGTGATGCGGTAGAAAATATTTATTTTCTAACTTTTCGTTGGTTAGAGAGAGAGGCACTATTTTCGCATGTTCGAGAAGAAGATATTCATTAATGAAAGATTTATATTGAGCGTATGTACTTTCGTTTTTTAAGAGCCTATGTTCTAAATTCATAAATCTTTTAAAGGCCATTTTAAAGGATTCACCTAACATTTTATTAGCGTTTTCAGAGACAAATGGAAGATTTACTTGAAAGCGGCCTGAAGGTAACACAAGAGTAGTTTTGCTAAATATTTGTTCCGCTAATTCTTCATCGGGAGTTAATTTACTAACGAGGGGAACTTCTTCAATTTCGAAAAATTGTTGAAGCAACTTATCCAACTGATTTTCTTCGGGTTCGGATTGAACAAAGAGAGAAACATTTGACTGAGAGATAGCCAAATGTGAATTACGGTGAAAAACCTGAGGATTAATTGTACCAAAAATAACATAGCCTAAGTGAGTATTCTGAAGAATGGGAAGATTTTTTCCTAACCGTATAAATCCATTCGTCAATAATTCACTATAGATATCACCAGCTAGAAGCAAATCAATTTTACCCGGAACAGAATACGAGGGATCTGCGAGAGTGAGATCCTGTGGGACTTTTATTTTACTTCTATCTATAGTAGCTCTAGGAAGCCTACAAGTTATACTATCGAGTACAGCGAAAGAAGTTTTAAAACTTCTGTCCTTTACATTATAGGGGAAAAATTCTAAGTTTAACATTTCGTTTGAGAGTGAGGTGTTTTCGGATATGGTTGATATCTGTAGCTGTTTAAAATAAGGGATGAGTTTTAACTTCTCAACCAAATCACGAGAGATAAATGAATGTTGGCTCCCATTATCTAGGAGCGCTCTGGCATGCATGGGTCTGCCGTCTTTCGAATAAACGGTTACTAAAGCGGTAGCCAACAATACATCAGTTTTAACTGATAAAGCGGAGAGAGATGTGGCTGCCTGAGAATCTGGAAAATTTTGCATATCTACAGGAGGTCTGGATGAGCTAGTAGAAGCTTCATTTTGGCTGCGATTATTAAAAGAATGCTGAGTAGATATGGGAGCGACATTTTGAGGAGTTTGAGCATTGCGCTCACGAGAGAGAGCTTGCCTATTGATGTTCCTAGAGGAAGAGACATTTTCAGAGGTTCCATGGAGGGATGAGTGATGATGACCCCCACACAAAGTACATGATCGAGTAGAGCCGCAATCTTGAGAGAAATGTTTACTACCCAAACAATTAAAACACAGTTTCTTACCTTTTACAAAATTAAATTTTTTCTGTAAAGAGAGGCATTTAAAATCATTACACTGATAAACCTTATGAGCATTACTTCTACAAAAAGTACAATTATTATCAGAGAAAGAGTGTGATGGTTGGTCAACTGATGAGAAGAAAGATGTTTTTGATTGAGACCTGTTATTAACCCGCCGTTACACGCGTCTTCTATTGTGACGTGGTTGCACGCGTATGAGCGTCGCCCTCACCTACATCAATTCGACTTATTTCGAGAAAGAATGAATGTCAACATGTATAAATATAAAATGGGTTGTACTCACATATTATAGAAAGACTCGTAAACCAATTTTTTTTATTAATTTAACAAAACAAAAGTAAAAATAATATAGATCAAAAGCAAGTTTTCTTAATTTTCAATTTCAGCAAGCCACTGAAGAAATAAACGTTCTTTACGCGAATTCATTTTATTAAAAATACAAATTCAAATTAACAACTGTTCTGAAGCTATTCCTTTGTGGCATTTATGTAATTAACTATTAATATTTTGTATTTTGATAACGACGTCCGAGGTGGATTTCGAAACGTCAATAAAATTAATTTTTCAAGTTAAATTGTGGCTTATTTCCCAATTAGAATAGGTAAATTTAAAAATGGGTTCTTAACCAGTGGCGCACCTAGAATTTTCCTCTGGGGGGGAAGGGGGTTTGCTTGGGCACCGAAAGTTTTTTGTATTATTTGTGAAAGACAAGTTACATTTTCCTACCTTCTTTTATATATATTTCTATATGCTCTGGGTGGGATTTTAACCCCCAAACCCCCCCTCGGTGTGCCACTGTTCCTAACCTAATCCAAACAATAATATTTTAATTACACCTACCTAAATATTAAATAAAAACCTAAAAGTTTCTCTGAGATAACAGAAACGTGATTTCACCGTGATTGCACGCGCAGTGAGGAATTCCCTCACTTGAAGAGGGATGTCTCTTCTTTCAACTATCACACAGCACACTGACCGCCTGAAATATTCTATAACTTTTTCATACCCTCTCATGAACCATGCTAAAGGCATTCCTGGGTGCTTAAGGTTATCGTATTAGTTTACACAATTTTTGCTTATAAACAAAATATGGTGAGGGATTCCCTCATAGCGCGTGTAATGGCGGGTTAACCTTTTTATCATGATCTGAAACATTTAATTTTTCCTGAATATCACACTTTTTCTCGAGAAATTTAAAAAACTGTGAAAGGGTAGGTAAGGTCTTTGTCCCAATATCATATTCAAAGGCCCTATGTGTAGCAAAATCTAATTTTTGTAAAAATATTTCAATTAATAGTAAATCCCAATGCTCAATTGGTACGCACATATTTTTCAAAGCGAGCAGCGTCTGCTGAGCTAGAGTTAAAAATTCGCGTAATGCCTTTGAATTACTTTTAACTAGAGATGGAGCCTTTAACAATTTTTGAATGTGTAAGCTAATCACTCGCGATTTGTTTTCGTAACGATCTTTGAGAGTTTTTACAGCTATATCGAAATTTTCGTCGATAACTTCGATGTTGTCGATCAACTGGAGGGGTTCATTTCGCAGGAACGATTTAAGGTAAACAAATCGTTGCACATTATTGAGTTCTTCATTGTTCACTATTAGCGTCTCGAAGAGCTGGTAGAACGAGTTGAACTCAGAGAATGACCCGCAGAACGTTTGCATGGTGATCTCCGGAAGCCTAACCTTAGCAGTGGCCACAGTTGACTGAGTGCTATTTGATCTGAGAGGAGGGGGGCCCAACAATAACTCGTCCATCTTACGCTGTAGGCCCGCGAGAATAGAGAAATATTTTTGCTCAGTTGTTACCCTGTCTTCTGCTTCAGTACTGGCTTCATCAATCTCGTCTATCTGATCCATTATTTCTTCATATTTAAAAAAACAGGTTTTTAATTCTGTTTGCCGAAATTGAAATTGTAGCGCATCCTTTTCCGTACTAGCGTTTTGTGAGAGCCAGTTTTCAATTCTTGTAATTTTAGCCTTTAAAGGCGTCCTTTTTTTCTTGAGGTCTTCCATTTCTATCCCGAATTCGATTGAACACACGGCGAGAGAGAGTCTATCGATACGCGGCAAAATCTAAATTACACTGGAGAGTTTTTTGTCAATTAACAAGCGCGGCGAGAGAATAAGAGTCTAAGTTTCACAGAGAGATACAGCGTCTACGTTAAATGTCTACAAAAGTGTTTTTGACCGTAAAATGTCTTTGAGCAGAGTTTACCTTGGATCAGCAATAAAAGTTTTAAAAAATGGAAAAAGCTCACCAAATTAGTCCAATTGATAAAGCAACAGGCGGCAGCTACTAACCACACACAATAACTTCACTTCCTTTTACTTAGAGTTTATCGCGACGCGAACTAACAAGTCTTGTAGAGGTATTACACACAAAAATGTCCGAAAAAGCGACACAAACGCGAAAACCAAACAAAAATCCGGGTCGATGTAGACCATCAAATGGTGTGAGTTTTTATTGAATCTCACCCCACCGTGGCAAAAGGGGTTTAATTTTACCTTTTGCCTAATTGGACATACGTAAATATTTTTGGACCATACGCATGTCCCCAAAGTAATGTAATTGTCCTTCGATTGTACAAAACAGTGAACTATTAGGAGAACTGGTTCGAATATTTAATTTGGTTTGGTTTTAAAGTTACTAATTAATACGACAGTAAGGGTTGTGTTTTAGCGAGAAATACAGGTATTCAGCGAACAAAACATTTATTAACAAAAAACCAACGAGTTTAACAAATAAGCGGCTTAACGATAAATTATAGTCTTAATAGCGAACGAGAGAACGTAAGAGTCTTTTTAATCTATTAATTATTGCGGAGAGAGTATTTTTACGGCGAAAAGAGACGCACAAGCGAACAAAGTGTTCATCTCTGAGAGCAGAAAGAGACTACTGAAATTCTATTCAAATCTCTGCATTATTATCTTTGATAGTTTTCCACTATTCGCCCTGAAAAGGGCCACACACATGTTACACTTCTTTGGCAAAATGGCCTGCTTACCCCGAAACGATAAAAATGCAGCCATATGTCTATTTTATGAAACACACAACGCTACACTCAAGTTTTTCAGAGAATTAAATATTTTAAACACAATACAGATTGTCCCAACAGATTTACAGAGAGATATTTTTATAAAAGCAAATTAATGTAAATAACTGTTGTTTTCACAACAATTACAATATCCGCAAGAGAAAAATCATAAAAATTGTCAAATAGTATCATAAATAAATAAATAATATTCATAAAGTCTGAAGTATGATACGCTTTTCGTTTATTTTTCAAATTATTTACGTTTTACCGGCTTTGTATAATATTTAATTTATGTCTTACAGCTTTATTTATTTTGTTTGTAATGTACACAATCAAATCGTAGATTCATATATTTCTATAATTAATTTTACAAATTAATTATGCATTTTCAAACCACGTATTCACATAAAGTAACTAGTTATGAAGTCTTAGTGCAACATTTGGCATCAAGGCCCACTCACCTTTAACAGTTCAAGTTTCAAGTTATTCATTTATAGTAATGAAACAGCGTTGCCATATGATTCATTGTCAAAATAAGATAGACACAAGTTCCCTGGTTTAGTCTCGCAGTGACGTCATGCGCCAGTCGATTGAATTTAGAATTGCAAGTGTGCATATCTTCCTGTCATAGTATCATGCTTGAGAATTAAAGACAAAAAAGTTATGCTATAAAATAACTGTTGACCTACCCAAAACGGACGCCTACGGCCGGTACTAGAAATTCGCAATTAATGAAATCGATTCATCTCTGGAATATAAATTAATAAATGTACCAGTTTTCGTCATTCTAAATAGTTTTTTTTTTGAAATTTTCTTTTGAAATCCAAACAAAGAAAAATTTTCAAAAAACAAAGAAAAATTTTCAAATTGATTTTTCTAGAAAACGGTGTATTCTCTCCACTTAAAGAAAGAGTACCTTTTAGTACTAGAATACCTCACAATTTAATAATTCAGAGTCAAAAATGCCTAAAAATTAAAGACACAAAAGTTATGCGATAAAATAACCGTTGCCCTACCCGAAACGGACGCCTATGATCGGTAGGTACTAGAAATTCACAATGGATGGAATAGATTTATCTCTGGAAGGTAAATAAGCGTACCAATTTTTGTTTTTCTAAATAGAAGCGTTCTAAAGTATTTGAGAAAAACTAATTACAAGACGCCATCTTCAAAGAGCTCTAGCTTCCTTAAGAAGCATTTTTGGACTAGGTGAATTGGGTTAAATTGTCTTAAAATTATCTGAGGAATCTCCTGTCTTCGTTTGTCGGTAGAGTTTCTGAACACCCTGTATTTAAGACAAATCCTAAATTAAATAAAGAAGATCAGACCAAAGAAATAAAGAGAACAATAAGGCTACATTAAAAATGAATTTAAATCCATTTCTCTTAAAAATTTTCAGCAGTTTCTTAATGTGAGCTTTTTCTTCTTTTTTGAGCCATTTCTTTTCGAAGAGCTTGATCTGATGATTTCTTACAGTTTTATAATTTTTAGCTTTTTAATTCTTAGATTTGGTAATATTTTACATACCTATATTCTATATTTATATGATTATACAAGTATAAAATATATTTAGTTAGGGTCACCTAGGGTTGGTGTGACGTAAAAATATGCAAATTTGATTTTAAAATAAAAAAAAATATATTTGCTTTTAATTGAATGGTTTCATATTTTTAATGAAGACTTTCTGGTTAATTGTCACAATCATTGCACAGTGAATAGGCATGTTGCATTTTTAAAATTCATTCTACATTATGTTTTATTTAAGAGGGTAAGGTGTCACACTATCCCTTCATTATGGGGTTACTGTGACTAGGATTAGGGATAGTGTGACAACTAGCTTTTTTTGCCATTTAAAAGCACCTAGGATTGAGTGTGCCTTGGTGTGACAAAGAAAGACATTACAAAAATATTGTAATAATTTTTGGCATTTAAAAATTTGACAATTTTAGAAAAAAAATGTGAAATTTCTTATTTAAAACACCAATTTTTTTATTAAACGTAGGTATTTTATTGAGAACCTTTTCTTATGTTACAAATTCAGTAGCATTTAAACATCGACTTTTCCATTAAAAGTATACCGAATTCTTTCAGCATTAAGGGATAATATCGAATCCATCAATATTCCTATAATCTGAGACATTCTAATAAATGAACTGTATTTTTCATTAACAACAAAACACTTTATCCTTATCAACACTTCTTAATCCTACGACTTCTATTTCATCTTTAGTGTCATCAAAGTTTTCAATTACACACACTTACCTAAAATAGCAGGTCTACCACGCTTCCCACCCATAAAAGTTGCAACTATAAAAGAGCCTTGTTTAATATTTTCCTCGTTTACAGGTTTTAGTGTCGCAGTTTCCTCTAAGAATTCCTCTTCTGCTTCGTCATTTTCCCCTAAAGGCATATCTTCTCCTCGTCACTATCTGATTCATCTTTATTTGACTTTTTCTTGTTTATTGTTTTTGGAGAGGTTTTCTGTTTTCCTTTAATGGACTAAGCCTTTTTGTCTTTAAAGAACTGATGTACATATTCTTCTTTTGTTATTATTTCTGCACTATCAAATCTTCGTTTAACTTTATTTTTTACGCAAGTTTGAACTATCTTTTCCAGTAGCATAATATGCTCAAACTTTCCCTGGTGTTTCTTGCCCAACAGAAAGTTTGGTGATTTGACACCTTTGTAATGGACTGGAGGATTGGCCAGTGATTTGATGCTCTTTTAATAGAGTGATAGATGATGAACCAGCGATCCCTTGCTCTTCTGATGAACGGTTGCAAGTTACTGTCAACCATACCCTGATCAAACTAAGGTAGTAAGTGGTGATAGTGTCACATGTCACACTATACCCATGTTTCACTGTCACAGAAACCCCACATTGTGAAAATCAGTGGGGTTACTGTGACATGCCTAAAAAAATTATAAATTTAGACATTTAGACATATTAAATGAAGACAATTAGGCCTTTAAAATAAGTTTAAATGTTTAAAATAAGTTATGCAATACTATGCAGAGAAAAAAATCATAATTAAATACAAATAATTTTGAAGAAATCCAAAATTTGGACTAATATATCAGAATTTCAAATTTGAATTCAAATACATACATACATAAATAAATACTATGATTTTAACCTAAAAAACAGAAGGGACTGAAACAATTTTTTTTAAATAATCTGTTGAAATGCAATAGAAGTGTAATATAACATCATATATATGTAAAATAAAAGCACAATATAAATTAGTATTTAATGTTGTCACACTAACACCACTGTCACACTAACCCTAGGTGACCCTATATTTATTGTCTCAACTCACATCCCGTATAGTGGAGTCAATGAAGGTTTTCACCTCCGATTTCGTTGAACCTCCATCGATTTTCATGAAAATTGGTAAGTATGTAGAGGATACCTCAAGAAACAAAGGTGACATGGTGCCAACTTGCGCTTTTACCCTGGGGGGGGGGGATGCCACCCCTTCTCGGGGGTGGAAATTATTTTATTAAAAATAATACCACTAATCGATAGAGGGACAAATTATAAGTAAAATTTGTTATATAAAGTTATTTCAATAAATCAATAGTTTTTGAGTTATTAAAGATCAAAAGTTTTGATTTTTCCTGAAAAAAATCCATGTTTTAAAGCAGTTTTTCATAAATAACTCAAAAACCATAAGTTTCTTCAAAAAAGTTGTTATTACCAGAATCGAAGAAAATATAAAAATAAATAAGTTCCTTATTCGAAAAATCCTTTATTACATATACAAAGTGAGTTATATACAATTGAATGTATATTTTTTTTCCGCGAGTACTCAAATCTTAGTATTCAATCTTAAATAACAGGAAAACGATGCACTTTGTTCAATATAGATATTAAACATTTTAATAAAGTACTTAAAGGTAACTATCAAAAAGCTATATAAGAAGTCGATAGCATCAAAATTAAGCAAGTTATGATGGAAATAAGAGGACCCTTTCAAATTTTTTAGGGAAGAATGAAAAATGAAACATACGTCATTTCCACAAAAATTAAAATTTATAGTAACCCATTTAAAACTTTATTTATTCTAACATGAGTAATAACTTCAACAACTTTGACCGGTTTAGAATGCATATTTTTGAAAAAAAATACGATTAAAAAAATAGAATTTTTCAAATTTTCGTGAATTTCATTTTCTTTTGATAATAACTCCAAAAATACTCGATATACTTAAAAAATGGTAGAGAACAAAATTTTAGTTCTAACTTTATTTAAGCTTTTTCTTTTTTTAATATTTTTTTACGACAAAAAATAACCGAGATAGAAACATTTAAAACCTAAATTTTACTGCGAGAACCATGTAACCGGGGCTCTTTCACCTTGTATTTAAAAAAAAATAAAGGATTTAGAAAATTATGTTTAATACATTGTTATAGAACTTTTACTTAGCTTTGTAATGGTTTTTGGATAAATCTCATATTTCAAAATTTAACGGAGTTATTTTAAAAAAACCAATAACATTATCTTCGAAAAAATTTTATAGCGGAGATTTTGTATGTATACAGGTTGTGGGAAGTCCAATTAGTCGTTTGTTGTAGGAGATACGAAAAAAGTTTATTTAGGTGAGATTGGGGCATAGATAATATCAGAATTTAAATACATTTCCAAATATACAGGGCCACCCATATTGACAGGGTGAAACAAAATTATCTTTTGTTTACTGGAACACCCTGTATATTTTTACATTTTTGGATTCTCCTCTATGTTTTATTTCTTAAAATATCAGGTTTTGTGATGTTATACGAAGTAGTTTAAAAGATAATTACGTTTTTATTTTTAAATTTCATAGCAATATTCACCCCCTGTATAATTGTAGTGATTTGACATCAGAAAATCAATTTATATGCAAGTGATTTTTAATATAATCTATTATTGTTAGAAATTATTAATCTAGCAAAACGTTTAATTTTAGCTAATACAGGGTTGGTCGAAACTGAATGAGTGTTTTCTCAAAGTTTGAGAGTATGAGTTTTCTCAAACGGAGCAGCCTGTAATGCCTGTAATGAGCATTGTAATGAAATGCTATTGTATGTCCACAAATCCCTAACTTTATCTCTTTAATTATTTTAAATATTGTAAACGATTAAAAAACAATCAAATTAAATTGAAATGAATAACCAGTGTATATCTTCCACATTTACTTCATATTTAACGTAGCCTGTACCATAACATTGCACAGATTATTATCCCTGTATAGCAACGACATACCATGAATATGAATTCATACTTGAGAAATGACCTATATCCAGTCTCACAAAAAAAGGGATTCCTCAAACATAATGTATATGCAGACAAAATCATCCAAAGTGATTTGCGATATCTAATTAAAGGCCCTACCAAGTTGGTTTTGTTGAATATAGCATGGAAGCACGACGATACTTTAGTGATAAGCGTATTTTTCGTAGTAGCTATAGTATGTTGTTTTATATTATGTATTACCTATATTAAATTAGTTTTAGTATGTTTCGTTTATCTAAAAAAATATAAAGCAAACAAAAATTCTGTTTTTCTTGTAGTTGTTTTTTCGTATAGATATTGTTTTATATTGTAGTAAATTGAATTTAGTTTTAGTATGTTCCGTTTGTTTGTAGAATTATATTTAATTAGATTTGCTTTAATTACTAAAATAAATAAATTTTCAATTATATTTTATGTATTTGTGGAAAAGGAAACCTAGCATTAGCGGTTACATTTCTATAACGGCCAATTGTTTTCTATTTTTAGTGGCCGTTATTGTCAGGTTTTACTGTACCAATAATATTTTATTAAATTATGAAATAGTATTTAAATAAAAAATTTATAAACTTGATAAAAGAAAATTTGCTAAGAATTTACTCCTCTATCTAATTATGGGGTTATTTTTAATAAAATAGTGTTCACCCATGAGAAAGGGTAACATCCACCCCAGGATAAAAGTGCAAGTTGGTACCACATCATTTTTGTGTCTTGAGGTATCCTCTAACTACTTACCAATTTTCATGAAAATTGATGAAGGTTCAACGAAATCAGGGGTGAAAACCTTCAGTGACTGCTTTTTGGAAATATAAAAGATTAATTTTTTTCGTGATTGTCGATTTGCTAATTTTCTGATTTTTGGTTGCTATAAGGTGTAAAAAATTAATAAAAATTATAAATCATGCACATAAATGTAAAAAAATATTTATTTTACTTAATTAAACGAGATTGCTTGAGCCAGAATGCTGAAATCTGCATTTTTATCATTAAAAAAAAGGGGGATTTCACCCCTAAAATGCAGAAAGCGCAACTTGGTGCCATATCACTTTTGTTTTTTGAAGTATCCTCTAACTAATCAACAATTTTCATGAAAATCGATGAAGGTTCAAAGAAATCGTGGGTGAAAACATTCAGTGAATACACTTTCAGAAATATAGAAGAATAAGGTTTTCGTGATTTTCGACTTGTTAATTTTCGGATTTTTGTTTGCTATAAGGTTTGAAAAATTAAAAAAAATGTAATTTATGCACATAAATATAAAAAAAATATTTATTTTTCTTAATTAAACGAGATTACTTGCGCCATAATACGGAAATATGCATTTTTCACAATTTAAAAGTTAGGGGTGTATTACACCCCTAAAATGCAAAAGCGCAAGTTGATGATATATATCTTTTATTTCTTGAGGTATCCTCTAACTACTTACCGATTTTCATGAAAATCGATAAAGGTTCAACAAAATAGGAAGTGAAAACTTACAGTGAATGCACTTTCAGAAATCTAAAAAATAATTTTTAAAAAGGGGTGTATTTCACCCTTAAAATGCAAAAAGCGCAAGTTGGCACTATGTCACCTTTGTTGCTTGAGGTATCCTTTAACCACTCACCAATTTTTATGAAAATCGATGGAGGTTCAACGAAATCTGAGGTAATAACTCATATCCACCTTCATTAACTCCACTAGTATAGGTATAGCATAATTTTGATTTTATGGAAACTATGGAAATTTTATCCCTATATTTATTGTCCCAACTCACATCCCGTATAGGTATAGCATAATTTTGATTTTATGGAAACTATGGAAAGTTTATAGAAAAATTAAAAAAAAACTATTCCACAATATATTTATCTTAATTTTCTTCATTTGCGGCAGCTGTATTAAGAACTTTAAATAAAATCACCAGTTTGGAGACTCAATAAAAAACCAGGTTTTTTTCTTAACCTTGGTTTAAACCAAGGTTCTAAGCACATTGGTTTAAACCTGCCAACCCTGAGTGTTAGAATCAATTTCATCTTCAAAATAGAGGTGACTATTTCTTTAGTTTTTCAATATTCTTTTAAAAATCCTTACTTGTTAATTGCTTTATTTATTCATTAATTAATTAATAGGAATATTTTTCACCCACTATGTATTCAGTGATTATAATAATTTATATACTCTGCAATAAAGAGACTAATAATGGAGAAAAGAGAAAAATTGACAAATTGATTTTAATAACATACTGTTATTATCGGAACGAGCGAACGAGTAGATAAATTTTGAACATCTTTAACAGTTAAAATATATCGAGGGGAGTGCTGAGCGATGGAATAATAAGCAATAAGCGACAAATGTAGATAACCACTGCCGGTAATTTAACAATGGTATTACGTTACCTACTCCTTGTGACAATAAAATATACATATACATACAAAAATGACAATAAAATATACCCTTACGCTAGATCCCGCGTACCAAAAAAAAGTTGATTAATAGCAAGCTGAAAATTTTTTAATAGCTTAGAAAAGGATTTTTAGTCGGACAAACTTTGATGTATGGGAACACTAAAACAGGAAAGTTTTAATTGTGGAACGTGTCACCCTGACCAGTTTATGATATATTAATATTATTTCCAGTACATACTTAACTGTAATAAACCTTTAAAATTTTACTATTTTTTACAGCGCGCAGCGTCTCAAAAACATGGTATCCACTGGTCTGGTGGCAGGGTGTTGCTCTACGTAGCATAGCGCTAAATCAAACGTAGCCGCAGCGTCTATGTAGATTACCCGTTGTTCGCTGTTGAGATCTTCTTCCCCATCACTTTCATCGGAAGGTTTTGAAGGTTTTTCTGTAACCATTTCAATGATTTGCTGATCATCATGTATCACGTGGCCATTATCATCAGCTGGCACCCATTCTTCTACATCTACATCATTGTTATTCACCTCTTCACAGCCTGGAATATTTTGCACAAGGTCCCTTAGCAAATTGGTTTCTTCAGCTTCTAGATCTGGCATTTCTTCGTAAGTAATGCTTGGCCAAATTTGTTTCTAAGAGTTTATCTTAACTAGCTTATTCACAGATTCTTAAGTCTCTGCTACCCAGTAAATGATGCCTTTTATATTTATTTTCTTGAATTTTTCTAACGGTGACAGTAATTTATCTTCATCACTAATTAGTCGGCTCAAGAACTGCTTTCTGTATAACAGTTTCACATGCTGCAAAACGTGCTGATCCATTGCCTGTATCAGAGGGGTAACGTTTGGTGGTAGGAAAACAGCTTCTATATCTCCACAAACAATTTTACCATCTGACAGATGAGACGTTGCATTGTTGATGAGAAGCAGAGCACAGGTTGGTAAGCCTGATGTTTTACAAAAACACTTAACTGCTAGAACGAATTGGTTTTTAAAGCGTTCCATAAAAGATGTGCATTCATCTAAGCTTTTTTGGAATTCCTGTAGTACACAGGTAGAGAATTGATCAAACGTGTCAGATGAATGTATTCTTCTATTATTTAAAGGGTTCATTACTTCATTCTTATTATCATTATCATATCTTATTGCGTTCAAAACGTACTGTACTTTTTTTTTGGAGGTCGTCTGACATATGTCTCCGATGGCACTGCAGCCTCATGGGCTTATTGTGCCAACCATCCTACCTTTTATGTCACCCAATCCACAGCTTGGTTCCACGTACCAAATTGTACATCCCTAGCATGGATTGGGTGGCATATTCTGCTGGACTTAATTTTGGTTGTCCATAAATAGCCTGCCTCTTGTGATCCAAAGCCTCACACTCGTACAGTACATGATATGCTGTTTTAGTTCCCCTATTGCACAGTCTGTAGTTAAGGTTCCCTTTATACAGCCCAATTCTATTCAGGTGTCCTTTCAGGGCACAGTGACCCGTGAGAAGACCTGTAATTATGCGGAGCTGACTCCTATGTAATTTTATTAGTTCCTCAGCTCTCCGTTTTGAGGGTTCCCTTATTAAGGGCCTCCCGTGTCGCTGACCAGGTACGTTTTCCCAGTATTCTTTGTGTTTGTTTTTGACCCATTCCCTGACTTGTCCCCTACTTATTGTTTTAGGTACTCCTAGAGCAGGTTCTGGGCCAAAATATGAAGTTGATGAACCGTTCCTTGCCAGCTCATCTGCTTTCTCATTACCGTCTATCCCGGTGTATCCTGGCACCCAGTATAGAGTTACACTATTTCTTTCGGCCACTTCTTCCAGTTCTTGCCGGCATTCCCATACCAGCCTTGACGTCACTTTCGGGCTCATTAGTGCCTTCAGTGATGCTTGGCTGTCTGTGAGTATATTGATCCGTCTATTTTCATAGGCCCTCAAGTTGTTCATTGTGACACACTGCAGAATTGCGTACATTTCCGCTTGAAACACAGTTGTGTATGTTCCTAGTGAGAAACTGAGTCCTACATTCTCTGTTTCACTAAAAATACCGGCTCCAGTGCCTTCATCGGTTTGTGATCCGTCCGTATACCAGATCGTTCCCCTGATTTTGCTACTGATGCTGTTCCACTCCCTTCGGTCATTGATTTCTATTCCGAAGTTCCTATTAAATGTGTATTTTGGTACCATGTGGTCAGTGTATGTATCAGATATACTTACTCCACCTTGGTTCCAAATCTGATTATGCCCAAGGTTTTCCTTGGTTTTCCTTGCAGCCTGTATGCTCCCATCCTCGCTTCCCCTTTGATAAATATATCAAGAGGGGGTAGGTCTAACAGGTCCCGTTATTCCCAAGCATGCAAGTCTTTGTATCCTGCTTATCTTGTTTATAGCGGTTCTTTGCTGCATCTTTGTCCACCATACCAAGGATGCATATGTTATCATGGGTCTCACTATCATTGTATATGTCCAGTACGCCGTTTTCGGACGTACTGTACTTAATGGTAGACGTATTATTTATGTTATCATTTTTTATTAAAAGAGTGTTTTAAAAAAATCTGTTTAATCCGAAAAATTCGGTAATCCGAAATGGGTTCGGTCCCAATTATTTCGGATTACTGTAACTCCACTGCACTTTGTAGAGACTGGTTTGAACTTCTTGGCTGTTTTTATAACGAGTACAGTATTTTGTAAACAAGAATCGTTCTGGTGTAGTCTATAAATTCGGAAATAGATCATTCTCCTTAAGCCTCGGTTTCCTCTCGAAAGCGGCACCGACAAGCTGCGACCGTAACACTGCGATGAATGACGTCATAAAAAACTGTACCACGCAAAATAATAGCGGTGGTTTCCAAGGATGCGTTGGAAGCCACCGCTTGCTGAGTTTGCACATTCCATTACCGCAGTGAAGAACCTTGAATTGTTCACCATAATCTGACGTACGTAATTCATCGCAGTGTTACGGTCGCAGTTTGTCGGTGCCGCTCTCGGGGAAACCCAGGCTTTAGTCTGATTTAAAAAGGTGACTCTAGAAGCTTCACTGTCATTGTGGAACCTTCATATGCACGACCGTCTTTGCGTCACAAAATTATTGTTGTTCTCGTGTTCATATGCTTATAACGTATGTCGTAAAAGTTTTGGCACGAACTATTTTAACGAATTTTTTTGTTAATGAAGAAATTTATTTAAACACTAACTAGTTGTCATAAATTACAACTTAATGCTTAACTAAACTTTACTATCAAATTATGTGGAGTGGCCTATTCTTCTCTACTAGACGCAAGTTTCTTCTTTGAATGTCTTTCATGAATTCTTGGGCGGACTTCAGATCAATTTCTGTTAGTTGTTCGTAAATTCGCCGTCTTAATTGTTCATCTTGGGCTTCCCAGCCTCCATGATAATCTTTCGTAGACAGTAAAGCCCAAAAATCCTTTATTGGGCGAGCCTGGGGCAGGTTTATTATCGTTTTAGGGAACAAAGGGTATTTAATATTGTAGAAGCCAATTTTGGGTATCTCTTGAGTAATGGTGTGATGCTAGGTCTGAAGGATTTACGCTTGAAAGTATTTGGGGCACTTATGACTCTTTCGATATTTAGGACCATTCCTATTCAATTCCAACGATATGGTACTCTTAGAACATCTGTATAGATAAGCCGATCTTCTAGTTTCCATTCCAAGCTGGTATTTTTGCTCTTCTCACTAATGGCTCTGACTTCTGTGTAGTAAATGCACTTGGTCTTCTACATTTTGGTAGATTTAGCCATGGCGTTCTCTGCTCGCACTTTGTTACTATGTTATAAATGGTTCTGTGTGAATTGTTTTCATTCTGAAAAATTTGACAGATTTCAGCTTTGAGTACCCGCCCAACCAACTTGTAGATAGTTTTTCTTATTTCTAATTGATACTACATCTTAAAGCGAAAAAAGCGAATAAATAAATTTTAACTGACAGTAGATAATGTAAACAATCTTTTGTTTCCAAAGGCAACTTGATATTATTTGGTTTTTGTTAAAATTAAAGCCAATGAATTAATTTTGTGCAATTTTTTGTTTATTGTGAATTAACTTTTAGGACATACGTTATTAAATGCATTAAGGTACATATTAAAATACAAGAGGGCTGACTACTACACATACAGAAGACAGAAATGCAGGTTTCTCAAACATATTTATATCCTTGAGTACACTTCTTCTTCTTCAGCTTTAAGTAATGCAACTTTGGACATAGGGCCTCCTCCAATTGAATCCAGTGTTTTTTTATTTTGCGCCACTTGCTCCTAGTTCAAGGGTACAGGCAAAGAAGGTGCTGTCAAAATAATAAGTTTCGAGAAAAATTGTTTTAGAGGTTAAGACTCTCTGATGTTTGTAATTATTTATGCACTGACGAAAACTGGTTTATTTACTAAATTTGCTGGAATTACAGTGATGGCATCAGTTTACGACGTCTGCGTGTACACAACATGATATAGCACTTTTTTCGCCTGGACCGCGCGGACTTGCCACCTTCTTAGCCTGACTAGCGAAATTAAAATATGTTGTTTTTCCTGACTGAACACGTTCATAGCGGTGATTGATTTATAGAATGGTAGTCGAGATCGCTGGCTAGCAGAGGGGACCAGAAACTAATTTTCTGAAAAAATTGACATATCCACCTTCTTTGTCTGTACCTACCCTTCAGTTGTGTCCTCCAATCTTCTTAATGTTATCAGCCCATCTCACGTGTGGCCTTCCTCTTCTCCTTCGTAACCATGGTCTCCATTGTTGTATTTCGTGATTTTATCTTGTATCCTTCAGTCGAGCATTGTGTCCATTTTAATTTGGCAGCATGTTCTACGTTTTTTTACTTTGGTTTTATGTACACTTCAGCTGAGTAAAATTCAAGAGCGTTTAATTAACGTTTATATTGATTATTTCTTTGTTTTTACTTACATTTTCCCTTTTACTCCAATATTTATATTACAATCAGTTTGTTTTTTAGATTTTCTCCAAGACAACAAAATGGAAATCATGGAGGCACTAATTGAACATTCATCTCACAAAACAAATTATATGAATCTACATGCTAAAGAAAAAACATTAACTAAACATATGGAAGTGGTATCTGGAAAAAGACCTTACAAATGTGAAATTTGTTTTAAGCAGTTTACTAGATCAAGTTCTTTGAAAACACATTTGAGAATACACACTGGAGAAAAACCTTACAAGTGTGAAATTTGTTTTAAGCGATTTAATCGATCGAGTGATTTGAAAACACATATGAGAGTACACACTGGAGAAAAACCTTACAAGTGTGAAATTTGTTTTAAGCAGTTTACTACATCAAGTTCTTTGAAAACACATTTGAGAATACACACTGGAGAGAAACCTTACAAGTCTGAGATTTGTTTTGAGCAGTGTTCTCAGAAAATTAACTTGGAAAATCATTTGATAGTGCACACAGAAGAAAAACCTTATAAGTGTGAAATTTGTTTTAAGGGATTCATTCGAGCAAGTGATTTTAAAAGACATTTGAGATTGCATACTGGAGAAAAACCACACAAATGTGAAATTTGTTTTAAGCGATTTCATCAATCGAGTGATTTGAAAACACATATGAGAGTACACACTGGAGAAAAACCACACAAATGTGAAATTTGTTTTAAGCGATTTAATCGATCGAGTGATTTGAAAACACATATGAGAGTACACACTGGAGAAAAACCTTACAAGTGTGAAATTTGTTTTAAGCAATTTATTCAATCAAGTGATTTGAAAAAACATTTGAGAGTACACACAGGAGAAAAACCACACAAATGTGAAATTTGTTTTAAGCGATTTAATCGATCGAGTGATTTGAAAACACATATTAGAGTACACACTGGAGAAAAACCTTACAAGTGTGAAATTTGTTTTAAGCAATTTATTCAATCAAGGGATTTGAAAAGACATATGAGAGTACACACTGGAGAAATGCCTTACAAGTGTGAAACCTGTTTTAAGCAGTTTTCTCAGAAAATTAACTTGGAAAATCATTTGATAGTGCACACAGAAGAAAAACCTTATACACCGAGAGAAAAAAATTCTTGACATAAAGAAACTTTATTAATATTTAAGAAAGATCGACTTGGCATATTGCCTAAGAAATATATCTTTGTATGTAAGATATAATTTTCTAAAATATTTCAAATACATTTTAATTAACCCAAAGAAATATATCTTAAAACATGATTGAACTATCACTTTCTTGCAAACTGCAAATCCATTTGTCAGAAAGAAATTATACTTGTCATAAGAATATATTTTCTTGGCATTACAAAACTCTTCTTTCTGAGAAATAATATTTCTTAGTAAGGAATATTGTTATCTTACCATTATTAATTAATGTATTTAATGTTAAGAAATATATTTCGCAGAAATAATTGTATATTTAGAATTAAGTTACATTTCTTAAAAATAAAGTGATATTACATACGGCGAAGTAAATCATTCTGTTAAGGTAAAATTATTCTTTATTATATAATAAAAAGAGGATATAAAACGTTAGATATTAATACATACAAATAATTTCTTCACTCTTAAACCACTGGCTTCTATACAATAATAAAAGGATGGGGAGGCAAATCCAACTTCCTTAATTTTTCCTTATTTTTGTTAATAGCACTTTGTATATCAGCAATTACCTAAAACAAACCCGTTATGTAGAAAGAGTAAACTTATTTTAAAAACAAATTTATAAGGATATAAGTACATACTTATTTTGACAAAAGGAAATACAAAAAAAAAACAAATACACGGGCCCACATAAAAACTATTATATTAATTTTTTGGTATAAGAACGGTAGGTATCAGTAACAGTAGTTCAAACATGGCTTTATTTATCCTACTATCTTTGTTAATTTTTTTCTTTTTGTATATGAAATATTAATTATTTATCTGTATAATATTAAGTCACACAATAGACATTGTTTAGCTAAAACAAGAAGAAAAATACAACCAATGTAAAACATTTAAGCAGACATACAGGCTGGTTCATCTTATTCGCCTCGTTGTCTGTACGGAAAACCACTTGATATTTAAAAAAAAAATTTTCACAGTAATATACAGGGCCATTAATACTACAATCTAAAAATAATGTGAATTATACAGGGTGCTTCAAAAAAGAGTGGTATATCAAAGTTATATTTTTTCTTATGGAATGCCCTATATATGATGACATTATTGAATTGACCTTAAAAAATAAGCTATACTTTCATAAGGGTTCCCTATACCTAAATACAGGGTGTTTTGATTTATTTCGATTTTTATGAAAATATAAGGTTTTAGAAAAAAATTAATATCTATGAATCTAAAAATCAGTAACAAATGTTTTCTTGGATCTTAATAATAGACTATTTAGCATACTTAAACATATGCTTACTGTAACAAAATTTCTTATAGGGTGGTCAAAATATGAGATTGTTCAATTAACAAATTTAAGCTGTAATAACTTACTTATTTTAAATAGAACACCCTGTATCTTAGTAGTCTATCGCGTAGAAAATTTACTTAGCTTTTAATTTATACTAGAGTTTTCTATACCTATCTTTTACAGGGTGGTTAAAATATTAGATTGTTCTATTAACAAATTCAAGCTGTAATAACTTACTTATTTTAAATGGAACACCCTGTATCTTATTAATCTATCGCGTAGAAAATCTACTTTGCTTTCAATTTTTATTAGGGTTTCCTATACCTATCTCACTTCATTTTTGAAATATTTAAAGATTTCCTAATTTGTAAGCTTTAAAAATTATAATTAAGTATCTATGTCGTGGTTATGTACAACACATCACCAACACCGGCAATATACTTATCTTAGTCAAGATACTTTCGTTAATAAAATTCATGTTTTTCTCATTTAATCACACAGAGTGTTCTTATTTTAAGTGACATACTCGATATTCTATTCTTTATAATGGAAGATATTTAAAATCTCTTCAATTCCATGTAAAAATTCTCAATACATATGTTATTCTGTAAATGTAAATTCCCATGTTATTCTGTAAATACCCATTTTTACATATTTTGTACAATAGGCTCGTTTTCGTCATAGTAGCCATTGCATTTAATTGTTTGTAATTGCGATTCAAAGATTCAAACAAAAAGTGGTATTCTTAAATTTACTTAATAACCGTTGGTTTAAGATATTTTTAAAATACTTATACGGAATGAAATATAATTTAAATATCTTCCAGAATAAGGCATCTAATATAGGGTATGCAGTTTAATATAAACATATTATTCAATGTCACATGTAGGCCAAAATCAACTAAATAAATACAACACTGTATGATTACATGATAACAATGAAAATTTTATTAATGACAGTATCATGTCTAAGTAGATTGCCGGTGTTGGTGGTGTGTTGTATGTACATATTGTACATATGTAACCACGACATATTTACTGAATTCTAAGTTTTAAAGCTTGCAAATTAGGAAATCTTTAAATATTTAACAAATGAAGGGGGATAGGTATAGGAAACCCTAATAAAAATTGAAAGCTAAATAAATTTTCTACGCGATAGGCTAGTAAGATACAGGGTGTTCTATTTAAAATAAGTAAGTTATTACAGCTTGAATTTGTTAATAGAACAATCTAATATTTTGACCAGCCTGTAAAAGATAGGTATAGGAAACCCTAATATAAATTAAAAGCTAAGTAAATTTTCTACGCGATAGACTAGTAAGATACAGGGTGTTCTATTTAAAATAAGTAAGTTATTACAGCTTGAATTTGTTAATAGAACAATCTCATATTTTGACCACTATGTAAGAAATTTTGTTGCAGTAAGCATCTGTTTAAGTATGCTAAATAGTCTATTATTAAGATCCAAGAAAAAATTTGTTACTGATTTTTAGATTCGTAGCTATTAATTTTTTTCTAAAACCTTACATTTTCATAAAAATCGAAATAAATCAAAACACCCTGTATTTAGGTATAGGGAACCCTTATGAAAGTATAGCTTATTTTTTAAGGTCAATTCAATAATGTCATCATATATAGAGCATTTCATAAGAAAAAATATAACTTTGATATACCACTCTTTTTTGGAGCACCCTGTATAATTCACATTATTTTTAGATTGTAGTATTAATGGCCCTGTATATTACTGTGAAGAAATTTTTTTTAAATATCAAGTGGTTTTCCGTACAGACACCGAGGCGAATAAGATGAACCCCTAGTATATTGTAATTTTATTTATTTATATAATCCAAAAGATACAGCAAACCTAATCATTAAGAAATTTTATTACGGGAAAGTATTATTAGGTTACATCTTAAGTTATTTAATACATATTAACTAATTCACTGTTTTCGGCAATAAAAGTTCTTAACCGTTAAGATGTTTCCTTTAGCCTAACTAATATTTCTTTATGACAAATATAGCACACGCCATGTTTGATATAACCTTGAATTGTAGGATTGTATATAGAAGACGATACATTCAAGAAACATTATAGTTTATACATAAGTATACACATTTTTATAAAGGAACTTACCTGTATACAGTTCTACCATTTATGGAAGCCCCTAGTTGGTTAATAGCTCCTTTCAATATTGTTCTGAAGCTTTATATTATAGATATTCTATTATTCTCTCCGAGGTGGAAGTCGAAACGTCAATGAAAGCCATTTTTTAAGTTAAATTGTGGCTTATTTCCCAGTTAGAATGAGATCCTTTCTTTCAGAGCTGTTCATCATTATAAATATCTAAAATGCATGTAAAGATACTATTATGTTTCTTTTAGAACTACATATTCGGATATGCAACAATATTATTATTACATCTTAAATTAGGTAATCAATTTACTGCTATATACCTATGTACGTACCTTCAAACTAACTGTTACTACAGAGGGTATTTCTGAAGAATTATTTCTTGTGGTCTAAAATATTTATTTGATTTCAAGAAAATTTCTTGTTCACAAATATAAATATGGATTAACTTAACATATATTTCTTATATTGCAAAATATGTGTAGTTTTCAATTTAAGAAACAAAAACTTTAGGATAAGAAAATTAAAATGTAACCATTAATGCATTTCTTAGTATTGAAGAAATTATCTGTAAGAAATTATTGAGTTGTGTTTAAAAAAACTAGTTTCTTTATATATGAAGCGGTATGTTTTAAGTTATAGGTTTGGATCCCGCGTATGAAAAAAAGTTGATTAATAGCAAGCTGAAAATTTGTTAATAGCTTAAGGGTGTCTAGTCGGATAACCTTTGATATATAGGAACACTGGAACAGGGGCAGTTTTAATTGTGGAACAGGTTAAAAATTTGGAACGGTCAGACCACGAAAACGGCACATTTATTTTGTCCGACAGAATAGACTTAAACTCTCCGAACAGAGATTAAACTCTCATGCAAAAATCAGACTGCTATTTATCACCTGTCATAATTCCTGGCATTTGACATATTCTACATGTTCCACTCATTAAAACGCCCATTTGGTGATAAATAGCAGTCTAATTTTTGCATGAGAGTTTAATCTCTGTTCGAAGAGTTTAAGTCTGTTCTGTCGGACAAAATACATGTGCCATTTTCGTGGTCTGACCGTTCCAAATTTTTAACCTGTTCCACAATTAAAACTCCAGAGTTCCCATATATCAAAGTTTGTCCGACTAGACACCCTTAAGCTATTAACAAATTTTCAGCTTGCTATTAATCAACTTTTTTTTCATACGCGGGATCCAGACCTATTAATATGATTTGGTAACTTTTAAGAAAGATAGCTCAAAGAAATCAGTGTTTTAGGAGAAAAGAAATTGTTCTCTCGGTGTAAGTGTGAAATTTGTTTTAAGGGATTTATTCGAGCATGTCATTTTAAAAGACATTTGAGATTGCACACTGGAGAAAAAGCACACAAATGTGAAATTTGTTTTAAGCGATTTAATCAATCGACTGATTTGAAAACACATGAGAGTACACACTGGAAAAAAAACCTCACAAGTGTGAGATTTGTTTTAAGCCGTTTTCTTAGAAATGTACCTTGGAAAATCATTTCATAGTGAATACTGGAGACAAACCTTACAAGTGTGAAATTTGTTTTTAAGCAATTTAGTGAAGCAGGAAATTTAAAAGTAGGTACATTTGAGAGTGCACACTGGAGAAACACCTTACAATTGTGAAATTTGTTTCAAGCAGTTTTCTCAGTCATATAATTTAAAACGACATATGAAAGTGCACACTGGAGAAACGCCTTACAAGCGTGACATTTGTTTTAAGCAGTTTACTGCATCAAGTTCTTTGAAGAGACATTTGAGAATGCACACTGCCCAAGTAGCACAAAAAGAATGTGTGTGTACTTTGTACGCACGTAAGAAGTTATACTTCTATTACATATTATGTGATTTTAACGAAACTGATATAATGTACTTTAAACAGTTTATTTATATTTCATTTAAATATTAAACGAATTTTAATACTTACTACTTTCCAAAAATTTTTATTAAGACAATACCAAAAATTTTGAAAAATAAAAGAATAAAACGCACACAAACACATTGAAAAATGCCACAAAGAAAAAATGATTTCTGAACGATAATAATTGTTGGCAAAAATTTTAAATACGCATTTTCTGAAAAAAATTATATAACAAATATACTTACAATCATAACATGCATAAAAAAATAAACTTGCATCGGGATTCGAACCCGCGAATTTGGGGACGCTTTGATTCGTAATCGAAGCCTAGACTCACTCATTCAATTACACATTATTTGTCATGTGGAAAAATAGGGCAACTGAACGTTTTACTGTTTGACAGTTGTTCTGAATTTACCTAATCAAATTATGTAGTTTGATTTTTGTGGAAGAAAATATTAAAATATGACAAAGCAGTAAGAAAACAATATATTAGATGAAGATTGGTAGAACTTTTGTTGGTAATCAAATTAAGTATGTAAATCAAAGCATTACATACCTACTAGATAAATAAATCTACGCCAAAAAATCATAATTTAAAAATAAAAATCGGACCTAATTTCGGATTTCTCTCTAAAATCCCCATTCTTGAGAAAATAAATTTATTCCAACCTAATCCAAATGTATAATTACAATATGATTATAATAAAAACTACTTACCAAATTAGGAATGAGTTTTCCTTGTCCAAAAGTCCAAAAATATATATGAAAACTATTTAAAAAGGCAGTATAACTATTAACTAACTTTTGTTTGTTGTTTCTTTTCCCACAAATTTCAAAACGCAACAACCATAAATAATCAAACCACACATAGAGAATTTCTCTATGAAACCACAGCCGCCATATTGAATAATTTTTTACATGTCATTTGAACATCCAATCAGAACAAAGTTATAATGCGCATGCGCCCGGATCGTAGGTTTTAACATATAAAAATTCACCCTCATATCGCGTGTAAAGAAGTATAACTTCAATAAAAACATTTTAGTTTTATAATCAAGGTGTTATTGTGGCAAATAAGAAGATAACGGTTTTAAAGTTAACTTGTAGATATACCGTCAGAACTACAGCATAGAAGACCACCAGCAATGACACTCTCGAAGGCGGGAAAAGATCGCGCGCAGGGGCGGCTCGTCGGGGTACGCAAGGTAGGCGGCGCCTTACCTCTTCAAATGTACAATAATAAATTATTTATTAATAGTTGTTATATAAATAGTATTAATAAATTACTTATTTTAAAATTGTGCTTTATAAATTTCGACATAATACCTATTTAAAATAAAAAAAGCTATTTTTTATATTCTCTCCATAGTTGTAATTATTTTGCACCCAGTGCCGGATTTAGGTAACTTGCGACCCTAGGCCAAATTACTCCGAGCGGCCCCCGATAACTTTACGTTTATGTAATTAAAGCATAAAGTACATTTCATATCAATAGGGGAGAGTAGGGTAAAGTGGAATAGCTAAACTTTAAAATTAAATAAATTTTACATTTTTTGAAATGAAGTTTTATCCGGTCCTGAAAGTTCAGGTAGAAAAGTCGAAATACTTTGAGCTCCACAACTTTTATAGTTTTGAGAAGAAACATTGTAAATTTAAATAATAAACCGAAATATATAGAAGCAGTGTACAGTTATTTGTTAATAGCTGTAAGTACAGTTTCCAAATTTGCAGTAGTTTGATTACAAGCATTGTTTTTATATACATACGAATAACATTATTTATATTTGGTATTTATTAATTATTATTTAAAAACTAGTTTCAACTGTTGGCATTATCTTGCTAATTGCTAGATCAACTATTTACTTCTCAATAAACAGAGTCGGACCTACCCAAATTAACATTATTGAAATGAAAGTTCAATTTAAATTTAAAAAAAGATAGAAGATCAAATTTGATAAAATGGCAGGTGGTACTTCTGACTACAGGGCCATCAATTAATCCCGATCAGCATAAAATTACTTATTTATACCATAACTAAGCAACAACCATTAACAAAATTCCCAACAAAAAATCAGGCCATAATTTTACCGGCAGTAGACGGAATAAGAACAGAAGAGTACACCATTGCAGTAGGGACTATAGTCCATCCAAAAAATGTACTGTTTTCATCGAAAATGTCAAACGGAAGAATATGCATCTACCTTTCAAGCATACAAGTCGTAGATGATTTCCTAAGTCAACATGGTGAAATTAAGATTGGAGAACATACAATTAAAGCACTTAAACTAATTACACCCGCTAATAGATTAGTTCTATCCCAAGTATGTCCATCTATACCCCATAACATCATCGAACAGTCTTTAATCAATCTTGGTTTTAAATTAATGTCTCCGATTTCGTTCCTTAGAGCTGGAATACAAGACCCGCAATACAGCCATGTACTTAGTTTTCGAAGACAAGTTTACTTTGCACCTACAGACAATTTTACTGTACCCGACTCCGTCCTAATTGATTTTGAAAATATGTCGTACCGAATTTTTCTTTCCGATAAACTAACTTGTTACAAATACCACCAAACCGGTCACGTTTCCTCGGACTGTACCTCAAATCCCTCTTATTCACACAATACTCAAAATCCCCAAACGGAGGAAAATTTTCTTCCACAAATACCATCTACTAGCCCCGAACAAAATCAAATTACACATGTAAATGACGAATCTCAAGAAGAAATGGATGCTCAAGTCAGCACTGATACCGATAATAAAAATAAACGATCTCACTCGGAAGTGTCATCCATAACTTGCTCTACTCCTACAGAAACTATACCAACAGAATTCACGAAACCAAATCCAGTGCAAATTAAAAAGAAGAAAATTACCAAATTAGACAAATCCACTTCAGAAACTACTAATATTGATTCATTATTACAACCAGTCCAACAATTTATCCAGGATGCACCACCACCATATGTACTAAATTACACCCAATAAGCATTCTTAGAAGACGTTCACGGTTCTTCCACCCCAGTAGAACTGGCCCTAGAATACACACAGGATATACTCGGGTTGGTACATATGCTAACTGGAATATATCCCATGTTGAACGAAAGAGCAATTAAATCTAGAATTACAAGAATCAAGAAAAACCTACTTAGTAAAATAAACCAAGAATTTAGTATTCAGGATGACACCTCTGAAGATACACTGACGACGCATCACAGGAAAATACTCCTTCCAACGATAAATAAAAAAAACAAAAAGTTAACAAAATGGCTATTATTCAGTGGAACATTCAATCCGTATTCACACATATAGAAATGCTACAGCTTTTAATTAAAGAAACACATCCACAAGTTATCTGCTTACAAGAGACAAATTTCACAACAAATAAAAAATGCTCATTAAAACAATATGAGGCCTACCATAAAATTAGAACAAACGCTGGTAAAGCTAGTGGCGGCGTATCCATTTATGTTAATTCACATTTGGAATCGGAGGAAATAGACTACAGGCCCATGTCCAAAATGGATGGGTCATATGAACCACCAGGTGACGTATATAGGACGATATAAGAGCATAAAATAATAAGATTCAGCACTATGCCGTCACTTGTAAGCAGTCCAACTGAGTGCTGGTGAGAATTCAAAAGTGCAGGTAGAGTGGGTACATTTTGGTCATATATTTTTGTACGGCACTTTTACCATAGATAGATCCATGAAAAATAATAAGAAAGCGCGCAGTGCCGTACAAAAATGGCGAGCCACAAAGTTGGTAATTTTTTTTATTTTCTGACAATTTCCAGGGTAAATTTGGTCATTTGATTCTGTACGGCATCAGTTTTATACTGTTTTAATACAACTTCTAATCCATTATTCCGCAACGCCGTACAAAAATCATGCGACAAGGGGAAAAAATCGAGGGTTGCAATCCCCTATCTTTCCGTGGTCCGGGGGGTGATTTGAAAAAGTACGGCTTCGGTTCCAAAACATTATTTAGCACTCAAAAGTACTATTAAAAATAATGCCGTCAAAAAATTATTGTTCATTTGAATGTATATTAATACTTATGTTAATTTCATGGTATACTTGATTTATAAAGCTAAAAAAATCATTTGACTCTGTACAGCAACTTTTTCTTTAACACTATATTGTAAAATATAATTGTTATATAGTATTGCCGTTCAAAAGAAACTGTTCTAAAAAAAATTATAGAGAAATACAAAAACAGAAATTTTTTAAAATATTGCCACAGTTTAAATATTCATAGATTAATAAAATATAGCAATTTTATACATTTATTCTTTGTTTTAAATAGTATTAAGATAAATAAATTAGGAAAAAATGATGCCGTACATTTTAATGCATAATCTTTTTCTCATGAGGATCTTTCAGTGCGTCACAGTTTTTCGATTTCTTTCTAACGCATTAAATTGCATGTGACAGAAAAAAACGCACGTCGGTGATTACATTTCGTCGGTGACATTTATAACATTTATTCTAGTTGTCAATAGATGGCGCTATAGGGTCAATCAGGGTAAATGGAAACTAGGGGTAAGTGAAAACAGCTTAAACTCTGTATTCAAACACCCCGCTATTAATGTGCAGTTTGTCTGTTAGTTGTAGCGGCAACACTGCTCCTAACATTCTATAATATTTCATGGCGGTGAACGATTAATGCAAAGGTAAGCTAATTTAAATTATTTACTACCATATATTTTGACGAGCAAACCAAGCAATGGAATAAAATAATCTCGTTTTCATTATTAAATATGTTTATACTCTTAGTCTTAGCATGTATCATGGTAAACAAATGATATGTTTAGATGTTGTTTTTAAGGTTAGCTAAATAATATTGTTCGTTTGGGAACTAGGAAGTGTTTCATTTACCCCATCTAAATAATACGTTCGGGGTAAATGGAAACACATGTTTGGGGTAAAGGAAAATAGGTTTCCTTTTACCCCAAACAATTTGTTGTAACTGTAAATTGTTTCAGATGCCACGAACCTACGTTAGAAAGAGATCAGCGCGGCCATATTCAGCAGAAGACTTACGAAAAGCAGTTGCTGACGTTTCAACCAATAATTTAACATATCGGCAAGCTTCTGCTCTTTATGGAATACCAATTTGTAACATCTTCAATAGAATTAAAGGTCGTAAAATTGCTGAAGGAAAACTAGGTGGTGGAAGAAATCCCATTTTCACACCTGAAGTGGAACATGATATTGCTCATGGAACGATCGAAAATGGGCTATCCTTGTTCAAAAGATGAATTGCTTCAATTAGTGCAGAGTTACGTGTTACAAAATAATATAAAAACAAGCTTTAAGGATGGAAAACCTGGACACGATTGGTATATTGGGTTCATGTCCCGCCATCCTAGGTTAACCTTAAAGAAAGCTGAACATCTCCAAAAGTCAAGGATGTTAGCAAGAAACCCAGAGATAGTTTATGACTTCTTTGATAAATTGGAAGAAGTAGTTTCAACTTACAATATCCTACCATCATTTACATTTAATACTGATGAATCTGGATTTAGTTCGGATCCTTCAAAATTCCGTGGCATAGGCATCAAAGGAAAGACCTTAAGTCGCGTTAGCGGGGGTTCAGGTCGAGGAAACACCACAGCGTTGGCATGTACAGCAGCAGACGGCACAATATTTCCACCTCTGATCATATTCAAAGGAGCTGCGGTCCAGGCTCGTTGGACATCACACGCCGCTTATCCTGGTACTCTGTACGCAACAACGCGAAATGAATGGATGGAAGAAACACCTTTCTTTTATTGGCTGCAAACTTGTTTTATACCCCATGTGCGCAAAAAACGTTTAGAGCTGGAACTACCAGATGCAACCGCTCTACTTCTATATGGTGGTCACAGCAGCCACGTAAGTCTACGCATAATAGAACTTGCTATGGAGGCTAATATTCAAATTATCAAATTTCCTAGCCATCTCACAGACAACATTCAACCCCTTGACAAATGCGTATTTGGTCCAGTGAAAAAAGCATGGGACCGAAAGTTGGTGGAGTTTGGTAAGGCCAATATTGGAGTTGGAACAGGACGTTTGCAAAAGCGTGATTTCGTTGAACTCTTGGGCTTAGTTTGGGCAGAAGCTATGACAAAATCAAATATTAAAGCTGGTTTCATCACCACAGGAATTTGTCCAGTAAATCGAAAGCGTTTTCCAGAAAGTGTGTTTGATCCAATAGAGCTTCTAGCTTATCAGAAAAGAAAACGGAGAAGTGATGTCGGCTCTGTAATCGAACCTGCTCCAGAAATGCAAGAAGCTGGAAATTAAAATTCATCTGTTGGTTTTGTTTCGGAAACGGAAGGACCTGGCTTTTCAGGTTCATCAGCGGCAGAATTGGAAAAGGCTGGACCCTCTAAGTTATCATCACTACCAGCTACTGTTACTGATTCTTCTATTCCATGTTCACCCTTTGCTATTGTTCAAATCTTTGCTGAAGCAATTCGTGAAAAAAGATCCTTGACAAGTGAAATCCAAGTTGCAAAAAAATCAACACCTCGTTTAAAGCAGCTGCGGTACGGAGAGGTAGTAAGGACGGAAGAGGTGGCTGCTAGGTTCAGAGAAGCTGAGAATAAGAAAATAAAACGACCCAAAACAGTTGCGTAATTAAAAACTAGTAAAACCAACACTACAGAAAATAAGTTAAATGACACAATGTCTCTTCATGATGAATCCGATGATTCTAAGTTTGTCAATTCAGACACCGAACAGTTTAGAGGAGGATTCAAGAAAGTTGCATTTTTTACAAGAGAATAAGAAAGCCAAAGCCAAAAGTCTTGAGAGCTCGGACGAAACAGAGATGAACATGCCACTTGCAAAATTGCGTGAAAAAATACAAGTGGAAGTTGGAGACTTTATAATTGTGAAATTTATTTACAATCTCGGCACTAAAAAACAAATCAAGAAAAATTTTGTTGCCGAAGTAGTCGACTTGGATATTAACATTTCAGCAAATTTTTTTAGAAAATCCAGTAAAACTACTGACACCTACATATTTCCCTTGGTAGAAGATAAGCAAGTGATTAATTTTGACCAAATATTAGCTATAATAAAACCGTCAAATATTATGCGTGGTCGATATGTTTTCCCAAATATTTCAGATTACCGTTGTTGCTAGATACTTATTTTCATATGTTTATTACTAAATGTCTTAAAATGTACTAAAGTTAGCTACTTAGGTTTTATTCACATTTATTTCTTAAATTTAATAATTCTCTTTTGTGTTATTTTTTGTACTTTTCATAAATAAATTTTTTTTATTGGACATTTTTGTATCATCGTTACTCAAGGATGTATTAAGAATGTTTCCATTTACCTCTTAGTAAGCTTAGCTAATATTCGTTGTAAATAACAGGTTGTTTTCGTTTACCCCAATATTACGGGTAAATGAAAACATTCATGGGGTAAATGGAAACACTCTAAAAAAATTCCTAGTCTGGCTTTAAGAAAAATTTTTGTGTATATTCTAACAAAATAAGCTTAGAAGTATCAGTCATATAAAGGAGAACTTAAAATTTTCATTTATATTTTTTCTAGATAATTTTAAAGAAAAGTTTGCAAAAATCGTTTCCATTTCCCCCGATTGACCCTAATCGAAAAAAATTATTTTCGAATTATATAATATATCAACGAATATAATCTGTACAATTTATAAGACTATACAAATCAAAGAAAATACCATATTATAAATGCAATAAACACAATTGATTTGATTTTATGCCAAATTGCAAATAAAATGTGACAAATGTCAGATTTAACTAAAATCTCATGTCACTAAAATGTATATTATCACGGACTTACCTTTTTTTCTATCATTTGTGATGCACTGAAAAATGCTCATGAAAAGAAGCATACCATATCTTTTAGGTTGATGATAATGACGCTACCATTTTAAAGGTACAGAGTATTTTATGGTCATTTGATACTGTACGGTATTAACATATTTTTGAAGAGAACAATTATTATTGATAATATACAGTCGAACCCGCGTATTGGAATAGCCGTTGTGCCAAGAAAAAGTATTCCTATAACAGGGATATTCTAATAACCGATCATATAAGCCTAGTGAAAACGTTTTGGGACCTCAAATTTCTATTCCTTAAACCGGGATATTCCTTTAACCGGTATTCTAATAAGCGGGTTCGACTGTATAATAAAATCATTATGACGTCTAACTGAAGTGAAAGGTTGTGTAGGTATATAATATCCAAGAATTGAAACTGTAAATCCCAGTATCAACAGTTTTGTATACTTTTTGGTTTAATATATACTTCAAGCATTATTGTTACATGTATATAATTGATTTGTTTCATTGTAATGATGTGAATAAATAAAACAACTACTTTTTTTTAGAAAAATTACTACTAGAAAACGACTACTTAGCACACAGTACAGTATTATAGGCAGGTGTAGATAATATGAATACAAATGCTAAACGTCGCGCGTCGTAACATAACATTGCTTTTTTATCAATATGAACTTTCAGATTTGTACGGCGTTAACTTTTTATAAATTATTGCATTATGTACAGATGAACTATCTAATTGCCGCATAAAAAAATATCGTCATAAATTTCACCTTACATTTCGTTATATGGATTTTTCGTACATTTCATTCTGTGGATTTTTCCTTGAGCTTTTTTTTTTCCTACAAACCTTTGGACCAACGAAAATGTACGGCATGTAAAATAATGTTATCTATGCATAAAATACTTTCAAAATAAATTAATTTTATGTTGTTTCAAATTACCCCCCGGACCACGGAAAGAGAGGGGATTGCAACCCTCGATTTTTTCCCCTTGTCGCGTGATTTTTGTACGGCGTTGCGGAATAATGGATTAGAAATTGTATTGAAACAGTATGAAACTGATGCCGTACAGAACCAAATGACCAAATTTACCCTGGAAATTGTCAGAAAATAAAAAAAATTACTAACTTTGTGGCTCGCCATTTTTGTACGGCACTGCGCGCTTTCTTATTATTTTTCATGGATCTATCTATGGTAAAAGTGCCGTACAAAAATATATGACCAAAATGTACCCACTCTACCTGCACTTTTGAATTCTCACCAGCACTCAGTTGGACTGCTTACAAGTGACGGCATAGCGCTGAATCTTATTATTTTATGCTCTTATATCGTCCTATATACGTCACCTTGTGGTTCATATGACCCATCCATTTTGGACATGGGCCTGTAGTCTAAAATCCTTATACAATCAGAATTAGAGGTTGTAGCAGTTAAAATAAAATCTTCAACACAATATTGAAAAAGTAGCAGGAATTGTAGCGAGCAAGCTGGAGGAAAGGCTTAATCAGCAGTCGGCGGCAATTGATGCCCTTCAATCCCAAGTAAACACATTGGTTGAAGAAAACAAACGACTCCTGAAAATGTCAGACGACCATGAACAAACATCGAGAAATCAAAACATCAGAATCTTCGGTCTAAATAGTGAAAATGAAGAAAACCTTGAAGCAAAAGTTTTAAGCCTGTTTAAAAATAAATTGAAAATAAACGTGGAAAAAAGTGAACTATTAAAATGCCATCGTATACCTAATAAAAAACCAAAATGATAACAATTTGCCAAGCGGAATTTTAGTCAGGTTTACGACGTGCCAAGTGAGAGAGTCGATTTTGAGAAACCGAAAAAATCTCAAAAATTCGGGAGTGCAAATCAAAGATTTAACAAAATTACGTCTTAGTTTGTTTAGGAAGGCCATACAGCTTTTCTCAAAAAATAGTGCGTGGGTGCTTAACGGCAATGTTTTCGTGAAAAATAAAATTAACAAAGTTTTTCGCATTCACAGTGAGCCCGAATTGGAAAAAATTTATCATGGAAACTAACCACTATGCTATGAATTAATAAAACACCGAATTATGGTATGGATTAAAGTTATTTACATCTCTTCTTTGCTGAAGGTAACCTTGTATTGCTGTGTTTTATGTTGATTGTTTGTGTAGATAAGTGATATTTGTCTATAATAATACAATATTTAATAATAAAATTATTACATTATAAGACTAGGTACCTTTCTAACATTTAAAAACTGGCTCTTTTCTACACTGTTTATTATTCATGTCTTCATTTTTTATTATTTTTTTCTTCCGAATCGATATCAAAAAATATCAAAACTTTTCGTTAACTAATATTAATAGCCTAGTAGCAAACTTACATTATAATAATATAATAATGGGTAGGCTTATCGTTCCATCTTATTCAAAAAGTCGAAAAATTTATGTATATGTATTACTTACTTTGTAAAATTGTAAACAATAACAAAACAAACAGAAACTCTTTGAAAAATGTTATTATCTATTAGTAGATTTTCTTTTTTGTATATATTTTTTTTTCTTTCTTTTTTTCCGGGACATTAGTAACTACTTAGATAAAGTTAAATAGGCGGGTTGTGAGATAAAATTGAAAAATATGAATTATTTAGTTAGGGCAATTTTTTTAGTTATTAAAACTTTTTTAAATAATCTTTTGGGCAAAACTGAACTGTGTAATCTGGGAAGAGGTAATTTGACCTACATTGGTGCGGGGAGAGGAGCTATTATGGGATATGGCTAATTATTTGGGCACTCGACAGTTGGAAAATAATAACGACGATTTTTTAATAAGCAATTTGAGTAATTTTTCAGTAGGCCATTTAAATGTACGATCTTTAAATACTGGTTTTGACGAGTTTACAAACTATATGATGGAATTGGACATTGACATGTTGGGGTTGACTGAGACTTGGCTAAACTCGGACATGCCAAGTTTCACCTACAGACTTCCGGGATATAGGTTTGTAAGAAAGGACAGATTAGCAAGAGGGGGTGGCGTTGCACTTTATATTAAAAATAATATAAAATTTTCTTTGATTAATTTAAACTTTCCCTTTTTTGAACACATTGCCATAGAATTCACTGTAAAAAATATAAACTATATACTTATTAATATTTACAGGCCACCTTCTGTAAGCGAATCTGTTTTTCTAGACCAGTTTGAGGATTTACTGGGTTATGTAACCGTTGCACATAAGAACATTATTATTGTCAGCGATTTAAATATCAACTTTTTAAGTAATACAACATATCCAAACAGACTAAAAAACTTGTTACAAACTTTATAATTTGATCAACATATTAAAGAGCCCACGAGGTTTAATTTTACAAATAACACATCTAGTTTAATCGATATAATTATTACTAGTCAAAACATACAATGCATAAAATCAGGATCATTGGCAATATCTCAATGTGTGACGGATCATAACCTGGTCTATACAATACTGAATCTACCTAAAATAACCTGCCACAAAAAAACTGTAACGTACAGAGACTACAGTAACATCATTTATGATTTATTAATGGAAGAAGGAAGAATGTTCGATTGGCAGCAGCTTTTCGTAACTGATAGTATTGAAGAAAAAGTGGAGATTTTCACGTCTCACATAAATAAAATTTTAAATAAGCATGCTCCAGTGAAAACCAGGAAAATTTCCGAAAAACCTTATTTGCCATGGATAACTACCAACATAAAGCAGTTGATTAAGCTTAGAGATAAAGCACATAAAAATATATGAGAACAAAAACGGAAGGGTCTCTACAGTACTACAGACAGTTGAGGAATTTTACCAAACATGCTATAATACGGGAAAAAATCACATTTTTTAATACATTTGGACAGAGTAAAGGGAAGGAATTTTGGAAAACAGCAAAAAAACTCAATCTTACTTATAACGAAAATCAATTATATATATACCAGATAATCTTAACAATGCGACAAATATACACAACTTTTTTTCAGAAATCGATAACAAAAACAACACAGTTTCTACAGATTTGATAGAATTTTATAAAAGCAACAGGCTTACAGACAACACTGACGAGTTTAATTTTACACTATTGGACAGGGAAAATTTAAATAAAATCGTCTCCAAAATATCGTCTAATGCAGCTGGTGATGATGGGTTAACAATAAAAGATATAAAATTATGCTACCCTTTTTGTGCAGATGCATTATTGAATATAATTAATTCGTGTATTTTGAATTCATTTTATCCATCTGGCTGGAAAAAAGCTATAATTAAATCATTACCTATACCAATACCTGAACCTATACCTATACCTATTACCAATACCTGAACCAAAGGAGCTGAAAGATCTGAGACCAATAAGTATACTTCCTGTCTTATCTAAAATTTTTGAAAAGCACTTATATAATCAAATTGAGTCATTTGTTGAAATTAACAAAATAATACCTGATTGCCAGTCCGGTTTCCGGAAAAATTTTAGTACCACTACAACACTTGTCAGCATTTTGAATGACATCAGAGAAAATGAAGAAAAACAAAATAGTACTTGCATGACCCTTTTGGATTTTAGTAAAGCATTTGATACTATTGGTCACGAGATGCTGTTGGCCAAACTTCATTACTTTGGCTTTTCCAACAGTGCAGTCAATCTCATGCAAAACCTACTGACGAATAGATTTAGTTGTGTTCTTGTTAAAAAAGACTCGAGTGTTGATAAGTCAGAATTTAAATTAGTTAAAAATGGCATCCCACAAGGTTCGGTAATTTCACCTCTGTTATTTTCCATTTATGTTGCTGACATGAAAAACTGCATTAAATTCTGCAAATTTAAGCAGTTTGCTGATGACTCCCAGTTAAAAATACCTATAAATAGACACACTATAATAGACACTCAAAATAAATTAAATGCGGACCTTAAACGTATATCTTCCTATGCAGAAAATCACAATTTACAATTAAATGCATACAAATCGCAAATAATAATTATAAATAAAAATAAAAATGCCAGAGAGCTTATCGAAAATACATTACAAATTAACATTAATAACAATCCAATCCCCATTGTAAAACATGCAAAAAATTTGGTTATTATCTTTGATAATGAACTTTCTTTCCAAAAACATGTAAAGAAAAAGTTAACTGCAGGATATCTCAGATTAAAAAATTTATATAAAATAAAAAAATACTTAACATCTAAACAAAAATATTATCTTTGCAATACTCTTGTCTTGTCCCTGTTTGATTATGGTGACGTTGTTTATGGCGACTCTATATCTTGGTTACTTAAAAAGTCAATCCAAAAAATCCAAAATAGTTGTGTAAGATTTTCATATAGAATTCCGTATAATCGCCATATAACACCTTACCTTAATCAACATAACATCCTCAAAATGGTTTATCGAAGGAGGCAACATATGTATAATTTTATATACAAAATTGTTAAGACTGGGAAACCTCCATATTTAAATGAAAAATTTTCAGATTTGTCTAGAATACATACTACACGGAACACTGGAACATTTCTTCTTCCGCGTCACAGAACTGCGGCTTTCCAAAAATCATTTTCTTATCTAGCTGTCAAAATGTGGAACGGGCTGTCAAAAAGAACAAAAAACTTGTCTCTGGTTAAATTTAGAAAGTATATAAGAAACATGTTATTACAAGAACAACTGTCGAGAATCTGCACACTGTCCGGCTTCTCGTCCTTGGCACTTTTTCGTTGGGTCTAGAAGTTATATTATAAATATTATCGTATTTGATGTGTTAATGCCCTTCTCCTTCAACACAGTTCAGTTTTGGTTTAGTTTATTAATTTTTTCTTTTGTCTTATATTAAATATTACTTCTCATTGGGGTCTTTTCGCAAAGGTCTACCTTTGTGGTGGACTTTTTGTAATCGGTTTTGTAATCGTGAGAAGATCCTTTTTTGTCTAAAAACGTTTTGTATATTCTCTGTTGTATATTGTAATATTCTGTTTTTTTGGCAAAATAAACTTTTTGTATTGTATTGTAATATTTTATATGCAATGTATATATTCCATCAGATACCGAAATCACTGCCAAACAACTCGAAATGTTAATTGAACAAATTCCAAAACTCAGAATAATAGTAGGAGACTTTAATGCACATAGTACAACATGGGGATGTCTATCTACAGATAAAAGAGGTGATACTATAGAAAGATTTTTAAGCTCAACCGACTTTGTCTTGCTTAACTCAGGGGAAAAACTCGCTTTAACTCAATTACTGGTAAGCATTCCGCTATCGATCTCTATATGCGAAAGCTCGCTAGCTCCAAATTTAAACTGGGAAGTACTACATCATACTTATGATAGCGATCACTGGCCTATATTAATAACAAACTACGCATCAGACAAAAATACTGAAATATCCTTTCCAGAAAAGTGGAAAATCAATAATGCAGATTGGGAAAGTTATCAAAATTTTATCAAAAACTCTATACCCCACTTAGGACCATTGGAAACTGATATTGATTTCATCGTTGAAAAATTCACTACAATGATTATAAAAGCTGCAGAAGAAACTATAGGTAAAACAAGCAGGCCAAAACGTAAACAGACGGTCCCATGGTGGAACGCTGAATGTCAATATGCACTGAAACTTAGTAAACATGCCTTCAACGTATTAAAAAAACATCATACAGAAGAGAACTTGGTTAATTTTAAAAATAGAGCTAAGGCGAGATATATAATCAAAAAGAACAAGCGTGAGTCATGGAAAAAATATGTATCCTCAATTACCGATGATACCCCCACATCTGAAGTATGGAACAAGATCCGCAGAATTAAAGGTATTCCATATTCTTACAAGATAAACTCTCTTAATGTGAACGGAAATCAAATAACTGATGAAGCACAAATAACAAATGCCTTAGCAGTTTCGTTTCAAACATACAGCAATGACTCTATGTATGACAGTATATTTATTGAACATAAAAGAATCTCAGAACAAGAAATAATCATTACCAATAACAGTCATCCACTGAACTCATTACTAAGTATAAATGAACTAAATGAAGCACTTCAGGACGTTAAAAATTCTAGCCCATGACCTGACGAAATATCTTATGCATTCCTTAAAAATCTTCCAGCAAATGCTAAACAATACCTTCTGGATATCTATAATCTGTTATTCTATACGAAACAATTCCCAAAATGTTGGAAATCAGCAATTGTAATTCCTATTTTAAAGCCTAATAAAATAAAAACGGATCCAAATTCGTATCGACCTATATCTTTAACATCCACCTTGTGCAAACTAATAGAAAAAATACTTAACAAACGTCTGCAATACTTCCTGGAATCCAATAATTTAATATGCAAACAACAAAGCGGATTTAGGGAAAACAGATGTACAACGGACAACTTGATTAAACTAGAATCGGTCATACACGAGGCATTTGCAAGTAATCGTCAAGTACTGGCCGTCTTCTTTGATATAGTAAAAGCCTACGATACTGTGTGGAAGTATGATGTCCTAAAAAGATTAAAACAATGGGGCGTAGACGGAAATCTTCTACCTTATGTCAAAAATTTTGTTTATGATAAAAATTTTAGAGTTAAACTTACTAATCATTTTTCAAGTTCGTATACTCAAGATAACGGAACTCCCCAAGGATCAACACTTAGTGTAACACTTTTCTTGATTGCAATGAATGAAGTTGTTGATAACATTAATACTCCTGTCCAAATTGGTTTATATGCAGATGACCTTGTTCTTTATGTAAGCAATAAAAATAGCCGGATAGCTGCAACTATTCTGCAAGAGTCCATCAACTCTTTAGAAAAGTGGTCAGAGAGAACAGGTCTTCGTTTTTCTACAAACCAAACAAAAGCAATATGTTTTTTAAGAAACAAACAAACAAGTTGGCCAAAATTAACACTATATAATCAAAATTTGCAGTATGTAGAAGAACATCGATTTTTGGGAATGATATTAGATACAAAACTCACTTGGAAAAACCACATTCAACAACTTAAAAAATCTTGCATGCAAAATATGAACATTCTCAAAGTATTAGCCAATCATAATTGGGGAGCTGATACCACACAATTACTAAATATATATATAACACAGATTCGTAGCAAGCTAGATTATGGATCAATAGTCTACAGTTCAGCTAAAGATAGTTTATTAAAGCAATTGGACATCATACAAAATACCGCATTAAGGCTTGCACTTGGAGCCTACAGGACCAGTCCAGTAGAGAGTCTGTATGTAGAAGCTGATGAACCACCTCTTTCAATTAGAAGACACAGACTAAGCCTACAATATGCAGCTAAAATTGGAGCAAACTCTAATAACCCTGCTTACTCCTAGACATTTTCTGACAATTTTCATTTAATTTTTGAACAAAACCCTTCCTTTCTGCATCATTTAGTAAAAGAATCACAGGTTTCAATTTTCCGAAAGTTATTTCCAATGAAATAAACTACCCTCCTCCTTGGACCATAAAACTCCCCAAATGTAATACAAATCTTCAACTGTATCCTAAATCTGATACTTCAACACATATAATTCTACAACGGTTTCAAGAGATTAAAGACAAGTACAAAATGTATTACCAAATATATACAGATGCGTCAAAAACTTCTAAAATGGAAACGGTAGGCGCAGCTTTCGTTGACGAAACAATTAAACATCAGTTCCAGCTACCTAAGGAGTACTCCATATATTCCACCGAATTGTATGCCATATCTAAAGCCCTACAACATATATATCAAACCAGCCCAAATTGGAAGCAGTCATTTTCACAGATTCTTTAAGCGCAGTACAAGGAATATTAAGGGTTTACCCAAACCACCCAATACTATGCCAAATTAAAATTGATCTAGAAGAACTTTACAGTAAGAATAAATGGGTAGAATTTGTTTGGATTCCATCTCATGTAGACATAATAGGTAATGAAAAAGCTGATCGGGAAGCTAAAGAAGCCTGCTAAACGAATAGACCAGATAAAGAGCTCGTAGAAATTCCGCATTCCGACATTCAAAACACCATCAAAGAATTTTCAATGAGAATATGGCTCGAAAGATGGAAAAACTTGACGACAACAAACTACAACGCATCAACCCAAATTTGTCACCAAAAGGGATGATGCCACAAAAACGACGAGATCAAGTCATACAACACCGCTTGAGAATAGGACATACCAGGTTAACCCACGAGTACCTAATGAAGAAAGAACAACAAAAACTGTGCTATGTTTGTGATATTCCTCTGACAATCGAACACATTATTGTTAGTTGCCCACTCTATCACCTGGAACGACTTCAAAGTGATTTACCAAGTGATCTGAAAAGTGCTCTGAACTATAGTAAATGTGATAAAGTGACTAAGTTTCTAAAACTAACTAAATTTGTACAATCTAATATAAAAATAAGCTTAAGTTCTCAATTGTAATTAGTTGTTATAAGCAAACATCTGATTTTATCAGTGTTGCCAATCGCATTTCTCTAGATTATCCGATGATCGCTCGAAAAATATCCGATTTGTCACGAAAAGGTACGCTAGGTCAAAAATGATTCTGTTATTAAAATCAATGTTGCCAATGTTATTCTTTTAGTCATCTTAACAACCATCAAATAACAAAATCCGTTGTTCGTACGCCAATCAGTTAATTGTAATCAATTATCATTATGATAATTAACATAATTGATTGATTAATTAATTATTAATTATCAATTAACGTAACAATTATTAAAATAATTAATTAATTAATTAATTAATCCCATAATTATTGTAATCAATTATGTTTTCAGCAACCCAATCAAAGTTGACATTGACAGTAATTAAATATTTGATAATGATCAGTTGATTCCATTTCTGATTAGCGTTCGAACAACCGGCCCTTTAATCTACTGGATTCTCTATTTCACAGTTTAAAAATTTTCGTTTATAGATGAAAATCTCGTATCCTAGCTGATTATTACCTAATTCATGTATGTAAATTAATACTATTTACTTACTATTATTATATTATTCGTATTTTGTATTATCGTAAGTGTTAAATTCTAAATAAATAAATAAATCTAAATATTTCATTATTTGGATCGTTATATTAATTTATTATAATTATTTCAGTAAAGAAACACTTAAATATTATTTTATTAAAACGTAATTACTACCTAAAACTAGGTACTGGAAAAATAAATAATTAATAAATCAATACAAAATAAACTAAGTTAAGTACAGCTACATTAATAGCATAGGCGCAAAATTTCTGGTGAATACTTTTAAAATGCATTATTTTTTTTCGAGTCCTGAGAAAGCTAATAAGTATTATTTAAAAATTTAAACGCAGAATGAAAGATTACATTATTACCGAGAGCCGAAGGTCCCTGAAGACTTTTATAATTTTTATTCTAATATGTGACAGGGGTGAAAGAAAAAAAGAATATTAAGTGTGACTTTTAATTTCAAATATCTCATTCAAAAGAAACATTTTGTTTATTCTAAGGGACTTTCAGCCCTCGGCAATAATGCAATCTTTCACTCTGCGTTCAAATTTTTCCAAAATATTTATTAGTTTTCTCAGGATTCGAAAAAATGAATACGTTTAAAGATTATTGGTCCGAAATTTTGAGCCTACGCTCTTTTAACAACTAAAGATTTATTACAACTAAAACAATAGAAATGTATTTGACAGTCTTGTAGTTATTAAGGTATCAAAGTTATTATCCATAATACCCGTGGTGCGTTCAACGTTAATGCCCGACTAAATAATTTTTATAGGCAAAAAATTTGAAGGATTTTTGAGTTAATTAGTAGATATCTAGATATTACTAGTTTCAAATAAGTAGATTTTTCTACAACCACTGTTCCAAATGCATTTTTCTGCACAATTTTATGTTAACAAACTTAATATTTTCTCACAGAATAACTGACAGTAGTGTGCAGAAAAGTGACGTTTCTGTGCCGAAAAGTTCTTTTCTGCATAGTACCATTACATTCCTCAAAAAATCATAAATATAAATAATTAGGTAAGTATAACATGTTTTGATGAAATGGTTTTGTTTAAGATATTATATTTGATAGAACTTTACAAAAAGAACTAGATTTAACTACATCTCATGTCCGAGAAATCTAGAAACGTTTACTTAAGCTATTAGCTTTCAAAGTTTAAAGACTAAAAACTAAAAACTCATAAATAACATCGGACGGCAGACGGTTTTTGAAATTTGAATTGGATTAGTATGCCTTAAGTGGATGCACTTGTGCATTTAAATTCTAAACAAAAGAATCGGCACATGTCCCTTTTGTCAAAAGATGAAAAGTATCGGATGCCACTAACAATTATTCAGTATAGGCTATTTATAAAAATTTGGGTGCAACCAAACAAAATTAATGTGTTGTTTGTGTTGGAAATATATGGATGAAAAAGTTTTAGTCGATGGTAGATACACTGAAAAATATCCGCAAATATCCGATTTATTTAAAGATACGAAGTAGATACGACAACTCTCAAAAAGGTACGCAAATCGGATAATTATCCGCCGATTGGCAACACTGGATTTTATGTACAACTCTTCCCCGCCAATAACCTTTCATGGTTGACGCGGTTTACTTAATAAAAAAAAATAGTTTTGTAAAAACATATCTTATTACAGTAAAGTTTAAGATCATTATGTCGAAATATAAATTAAATTAAGTCAGTAAATTTTTTGTTATGCGTGGGTTTGTCAGGCATTGTCTTTTTTTCATTTTGCCCCGCATGGTTGGGTAAAGTGAACTAGTCTAGAGTACGGTTTGAAATCGGCCTAGCTTCTTACTTGGAACTTCTTCCTCAATTTTTCCGGATTTAATCCACCGATTTAACGTAGCAACAGAAATTCTATGTTGCATAGCAACTTATTTTGGCAAAGGATGCTCGCTTGCAAAGATTTGATTTTAGATGTCATTGGCTCCACAGACTATTGTTGTTGGATCGTTTTTCGTTTATAATTTAGCATTTTACACCTGGATGTTGGCTCCATAGACTATTGTGTTTGGATCGTTTTTCATTTATAATTTTGCATTTTACACCTGGAAATACAGATATTCTTTTTTAACCCTCGTAAGGCGGTGCGGGGTGCAGGTGCACCTCAGACCTCGTTTTTCTCACCTATCTTTTTTAATATTTTTTTTTTAAATTTTGTCCATTTTTTTATTCGTATTAAATTCAATTCTGAACGTATTTCACACATTACAGCATTTAAAACTATTTGAGTTTACGTGCTTTGTTGAAAAAATTACTTTTGCGTGCAAATGATGCAAATTTCGTATCCTGAATTGGACGTTCCTGATGTTCCACCTGGAGCTAACAGAGCTACGGAACAAGGTCGGTGTTACTTATCTCAGAGAAAAAAGACCGAAAGTTCCGGCATTAGGTCTCCCAAGTATTGTGCGTAAAAACTTTGTGTTGCTCATTCTGTGAAAAATTTCATGTGTTTGTCGTGCGACGATAATAATTTTTTTTTAAGAAGAAATGAGTACTTTTTTTGTAAAATTATGTTTCGTACTATAATAAATAAGTCCTAATTATCTTTCAAATTAATTTCCCCGATGTTCACATATAAAAAAATGGATATACAGATGGGGTGCAAATGCACCCCGGACCGTTTATGTAAGAATCTAAGCACCGCCTTACGAGGGTTAATGGTGGCAATCAAGTATAATTAAATGTGGAGCAAAGTAAAACGATATTTCACTTTGTCCCATCTATTACCCTAATAACACAAAACATTCCAGGAATGTTCCTAGAAGGTACACAGAACATTGAAAACATTCCTGGAATGTCCCTAAAAGCACACGAACGTCCCTGGAAAGTCCCAGGAAAGTGATGTGTCAGCATTTTAAACATTCCTTGAATGTCTTGTTGTAACATTCCATGAATGTCTACGAATGTTCTTTGAACATTCACAGTATATTTTTTAGACTGAATGTCTTGTTGAAACATTCCATGAATGTTTTGAAACATTCCATGAATGTCTACGAATGTTCTTAGGACATTCGAAGTATATTTTTTAGACATTCTTTGAAATATATCGTCAGTGATGTGACAATACCTGCTATATGTTTTTTCATGAGTTTTGCAGGAAACGAAAACATTTTTTAAGGTCACCTCCTGTTTTCATACGTAAGTTTTGACTTGTTTTGTAGTAAATAGATAGTTGAATTTACTACAAAACAAGTCAAAAAATATATGAAAACAGGAGGTGGCCCAAACAAGTTTTTCATCTTCCACAAAATTCATGAAAAAGCAGATAGGAGGTATTGTCACTTCACCGACGATATACCAGAAGTATATGTGGCCGTACCAAATAATACATCCTTGATAAATATAAACATTTTTATTGCACAAAATCTTGTCATATATTTTTTTCCATAATCATTACTACGATGACGATTCATTGTATTGAATTGTACATTACAATTACAATCAGGTCATAACTCTGACCAATGAGCAATTTTAATTTAACCTAAATTACTACTGTTCCTTAAAATGAAGATGAGGAGCTTACCCCATAGCGTCTCTTATCTAATCTAACAGGCACACAAGCACTATGCCTGCTTTTCTAACCGCACTATTCTAACATACACAGGCACACAAGCATTATGCTCTGCTTTTCACTATCACATATCACTCAAACTAGTTCAAAAGGCTTTGTCCTCTTCAATCTTCTAGTTTGCCCAGTAGTATCGAGGAGCTGGATTTCCTCAATATTCTTGCAGGTACTTACGAAGTTGTTGCTTGTGACTTCCAACTTTAAAACAAATCCAGCTGTAAAATATTTATGTGCCTGAAGGCTTTTGTATGCTTTCATTTCATCTATTGCTTAGAGCAGTAACTGTGAGACTTCACCAGATATAATCAACTATTTATAATGGATAAATATCTATAATAGTAATTTGGTGGAATGCACTTTATGGTAAAATCCAATTCTGACTGAATTGTATATGGATCTAAATTCCCAATTATTTTCAGCTTCAATAAATATCTAAAACAATAAAAGAAATAATGTTATTGCTTGCAAAATTCATCAATATTGATAAATATCAGAGAAAAATGAACAGTAAATAAAAATTGTTTCCCCTACCTTTCTCCAAACATCTGGAGTTTCCAATAATAATTTCCTTAAATAATCACTTTGCAGTGTGATAAAGTATATAAAGTTCACAAAATACAGCAAACGAAATCCAAATGAATCCAAAATAGATGAATACGACGATAAACAATGAAATGAAATGATATTACAAACATAACCTCTGAAACCTGTAACTTTTTGTTGTATGCAAACCAGAAGTCACGTGGTTTGGATTGCCTAAATACATAATATACACGCGCGGCAATAGTAAATGGCCTCTCTTAAAATATAGGACATTGGTAGTATGTTCATAGAATGTTTTGTGGTAACATTCCACGAATAACTTAATCAGATGTTCACCGAATGTTCCTTGAATGTCCAGGACATTCAAACATTAATAGAACTTTGATAGTACATTCCTGGAATGTTTTTTGTTGTTAGGATAATATTTCACATTGCCCCAAATGGATTTAATAGCAAATGTATACAGTAAAAATTGTTAACCCTAACTTAACAATCTATATTTTACATAAAAGATAGTTAAGTATCATTGCTTTTGTGTGTTGCTTTCAAAAATATGTTTAATTAAATAAGATACAAGAATTAGCAATTACACTAACCTGCAGATTTTACAAAAAGTCATCCAAAAATGTAATAACAGTGATATTTTCAATAGCATCAACTGATGACCGTTACAAAATGGTCGATAAGCACGTAGTATTTCCAAACATTGATTTAATTGTAAACAGTGATGACTTCGTTTGCGGAGGAATTTGAAAACGAGCTTTTTCGCTTTACCCCACTATTTCACTTTAACCTTCCCTCCCCTACATAACTTTTATTTTAATTTTACTTTTTAAAAATGATACAACATGCAAAACATAACATAAATAATGAATAGAAATGCCACTAATGTTCTATTTGAGTACCTATATAATATAACACCGGTTTATAGCGTGCTGCGCCTTCCGGTTCCTATTTTCCGTTTTCGGTCGTAGATCTCTCTCAGACAACGCTTTCTGGATTCCACTTATCCAAGTAGTTTTCGTCCAGGCAACCAAATAACGTTTACAAAACGTTGAAAAAACGTCATAATTATCACCAAACGACGTCAGTTTATCACGTTTTTTCGACGTCGATAATCACGTGAATATGTCCCACCATAAGTCACGTCATTTTTATCATGTTTTAAATACGTGATATGAAAAACGTAGTTATTACGTCGATTTTGCGTCGTTTTTTAGATTTAATTTTCATTTTATGGTTTTAGAAATACACAATAATTGAATGGGTCCACCTCATGGTTTGTTTTTGAGAAGTCAAAGAAAAAGTTTTATATTGTGATAATGGTGAGTTTATACATTTTAAAACTGTATTACTAACCCTTAAAATGTATAAACTCACCATCATCACAATATTAAAACTTTTTCTTTGACTTCTCAAAAACAAACCATGTGGCGCTTACAACGTTATTCGGCAGGCCCATTCAATTATTCGTATGGGCATTGTTAGTATTGCAATTTTTCCATTTAAGTAAAACCAAATGGAAGGCTTGTTAAAATGCATAGAATTACAATATCCTCAATGCAACATATATAACATACATAGAATTTTCACTTTTTATATTATAAGTATTTACTGTGTCAAAATTGAAACAACATAAAAACTAATAAATCATTTATTAAGTCACAATGTAATAACAAACTTAAGTTTAAACCATTTAAGTTATATAATATATATAATTATTATAATTATACCACACACTTTAAAGGTACGATTCCGACAACGACTGCAGATGGCAGTTACAGTTGTCACCATGACAGACGTCATTATTTTGCATAATTATTAGCAACTGACAGTATCTTACAGATAAATAGTGCAAAGTAGTAACGTCCATAACGCCGAGAACTGCAACTGATGTTTGCAGTTGCCGTCTGCAGTCGTTATCGGAATCGTACCTTTAGTCAGAAATGAATACCTACATACAAATAAGACCCAATATATTGAATTTCAATGAAAACTATCTGCTTTATATTTATGAATTTTAAAGAAGACGATTGAATGATAAAAAATAGGACAAAACTATAATAGTCTGTGTTCTCACATATATTTCCATAGGTACTCTTATAATCCTCAAAATGATTTCAAATAATTATTACAAATTTTTGCATACAAAAAGATCCAGACACCTGAAAAATATATTTTTTGATTAAGGGACTGTAATGACCAAATTAAAATGATAAAAACAATTTACATGTGATATCTGATAATACACACTTAAAAGACTAATAGGGCTTTTTATCGACTGTCATTTGTTTCGAGCATCTGTCATGTGTCACATAATATTAATATATCTACGCCATATGTCTTTGGTGTGTATCATTGGTATATACCAATAACGTATGACGTAGATATATTAATATTATGTGACACATGACAGAAGCTCGAAACAAATGACTGTGAATGAAAAGCCCTATACATAAATACTCATGATGAAGAAGTACATTATAATTAAAAATGACTAACCATTTTCATATCGCTGCAACATGAAGCCAAAGCCGTCTTATATTTCAGTTCGTTTAGAGAGCGCAACAAGCACTCTGACCGAACAGCTTGAAAACTCATTAGTTTTTCACCAGAGAATGTACATAGCTGTAACATCTGTACATGCATTGGGTTCTTCTTCTTCTGTCTTGCTGTGGGCATACTCAGCTGCAAATAAGATTGCTGCAATATGGCTGCAAACTTCACTATTACCGGCCATACACATACAATGTGCATTTGCTACGCCATTGGAACTGGCTATCACCCAAGCATCTAGTGGTTTAGCATTAGCTTTTTGGGAATTCTTCACCTAAAAAAAATATTTTATCTTTATGGGAATGCTTCAACTACAAAAATTTATTTTCATTATAGTATTTGCATTCTTTACAATGATTGAGAATATTTTAAAATCAGACATCCATATAATATAATTTTAGAACAAACAATCATGACTGTTTATTATTCTCTTTTCTATCATAGCAATTACACATGTCGTCGACCTAATCTATAAACTGCGTAACTCCATTTATCCAAATTTTACAGAGGCACAAAAAATTATTTCTCTAAATATGACTAATGCGAATACTACGTATCTCCCATTTTAAAAGATATAATTAGTATATTGTTTAATGAGTGTATTAGTATTATTTACCACCAACTCTTTTTTGAAAATATCACTTTCTAAACAGTGAGATCAATCGTGTGGTATGACAAACTGGGGAGTTACATATTTTTCGTACTAAATTTGCTGCAAGGGAGATACGGTGTATACGAAGATGTCACTGTTTACTCTTCTGGTAAAAATATGCATGTGTATCCTTTTTTAAACGAGTAGGGATTTTTTCAAATAAATGGCAGTAATAACTCATTTTCAGAGAAATATGGAGTTACACAGTTTACAAATTAGGACGACAATATGTCTGGTTTCATACAGATATATAAACGTAAATAAATCTAGTATTTAAAACCCATTTATCCGAAAGACACTAATAATGTTATCCATATATTTGTTGAATGGTGAATAAATAAAATAAGGACTTACCTTTCCAACAATAATATAGAAATCATCAAAACATCAAATGTTTCAAAACAAATCCAGTTGTGAAGGCTTTTATGTGCCTGAAGGCTTTTGTATGCTTTCATCTACTGCTTAAAGTAGTAACTGTGAGACTCTACCAGTCTATCTATAATAGCATTATAACAGTAATTGATGGAATGCACTGTAAAATCCAATTCTGATGACTGAATTGTATATGGATCTAACTAAATCTCCAATTATTTTCAGCTTCAATGAATATCTAAAACAATAAAAGAAATAATGTTATTGCTTGCAAAATTCATCATTATTGATAAATATCAGGGAAAAATGAATAGTAAATAAAAATTGTTTCGCCTACCTTTCTAAAACATCTGCGGAGTTTCCAATAATAATTTCCTTAAATAATCACTTTGCATTGTGGTAAATTTATAAAATTCACAAATGACAAACAAAAGTTTTAAAAAATACACACAAAACAGCCAACAAAATCCAAATGAATCCAAAATTCCAAAATAGGCAAAATACTAGGACAAACAAACAATGAAATGAAACGACAAACGACAACGACGATCGACGATACAAACATAACCTTAGTTTTGTAACTTTTAAGCTCCAAGCTCCTTCCAATTTCGTGACGTCAGACTTAGGCTGGCTGAAATGAAAACGTCTTTCAAACGTATTTTAACGTCATTAATCTTACGTATTTAAAATCACCTACAAAAGACGTCGATATGACGTAATGTTCAACCACGTGTATATATTCCACCAAATACTGACGTTTCCTCGACGTTGTTGACGTCACTTGGTTGCCTGGGGGTCTGCCGCTTTTCCTTCTGGGGGTTACCATTCTATTATTAGTTTTGGGAGTTGATGTTCCTCCATTCTTTGTACATGGCCATACCAACAAAGTTGTTTTTCCTGGATTTCTTCTATTATGTTTGTTTTGCTATTCATAATATCTCGTACTCTTTCATTCGTTATATGTGAGACTCTGCAGATCTAGGCCAATCTTTGCCAGATGTCAGTTTCCAGTGCGAGCAACTTCTGTTCTCTTCGCTTATTCAGTTGCCAGGTTTCACATCCATATAGTACCACGTTTTTAAAGAGGCTATTATATAGCTGTGTTTTCTTTTTTTATATAGTTTTTGACCAAAGAGGTGAGTTCAAAGTTCCTATTACTTTCTTTCCTTTCATAATTATTCTTTTCTCTATTTCGAATTCTCTCCTTCCACTTTGTTGGATTCTCGTTCCAAGATATACATAATCATCTTAGTTCGATAACCATATCATCCTCTAGTTTTAACTCATTTTTCTGTCCTCCTATACACATATACTTCGTTTTCTCTATATTAACGTATAGCAGGCCCGGACTGGGACGCCGGCCCGCGGGCCGGTGCGCCTCTTGCTTTCGTTCATATTCCATTAAAAATTTAAACGATGAATTTTTTTTTATAACTTTATACAAAGATTCGTTGAAGCAAACATCAATTGAGCATAGTGTGGTTGCAAAATACAACTCGTATCAGGTATCAGATAATCAAAGTCTAGCACACATAGCTCGAAAATGGCATCCAGTGTTTTGTGTTAATAGCTTAGATGGGCGCCTTCGGGCGCCTTTCGCCTTACTACATTATACATACAGCATTCTGGATACTCCAGAATCATACATAACGAAGCCAGTGGATACAAAAAAATACAACTCGGATCAGTTATCAGATAATCAAAGGCAAGCACACATAGCTTGAAAATGACATCCTGGGTATTAAGTTAATAGCTTAGATAGGATGCGGGGCACCCTCGAAAACCTTCGGGCGCCTTTTGTGGGTATTAATACCCGCCGTTTCTGTTATAATAATATAAGAGTGTTACATCCCACAATTAGCTTAAAATATACAGGTACAGTTTTCAGCAAACATAGCTCGAAAATGGCATCCAGGGTTTTGTGTTAATATCTTAGATGAGACACGCGGCGCCCTCGAAGACCTTCGGGCGCCTTTCGCCTGACTACATTATACATACAGGATTGTTGCGCCCCAGAATCATACATAACGAAGCCAGTGAGTACAACAAAATACAACTCATATCCGATAATCAAAGACCAGCATACATAGCCCGAAAATGGCACCTAGAATTTTATGTTAATAGTTTAGAAACGACGCGCGGGGCTCTCGAAGATCTTCGGGCGCCTTTTGTAGGTATCAATATCCGCTGTTTATATTATAATATGAGGCCATGAGAGCCAGAGTGGCCTAACAACTCTGGAACAAGCACTCAACCTGTGGAAAAATGGCATGGGAATTCCTCTCAATGACGAGACCACATTATACACTTTATGTTTCGCTGATGACCAAATTCTGATTGCTCAGGATCATGACGACTTGCGTTACATGACGTGGAAGCTAATAGAAGAATATAACAAATGGGGTCTCGCAGTTAACATTAAAAAAACTGAAGTCATGTGTATTGGAGGGACAAAGCAGTCCATTACATTAGATGATGGGGTAGAAATTAAACACTGTGATGAATACAAGTATCTGGGCATGAAGATAACTCAAGATGAGATACTCGATGCTGCTATAAATGACAGAAACATACAGGGTAGAAAAGCCATATCCATGATGAACGGCATTCTGTGGGACCAAACAAAATCTAAAGCGAACAAACAGATCATATACAATACCATACTTAAAAGTGTAAACAAAAGTCTCCACAAGATGGAGACCTTACGAAAATGGTACGGCATTATACAGAAAATGCCAGATGACAGGATCCATAAACAGATTTTGGCGTAGACACTACAAGGGAGAAGGGAAAGAGGAAGGCCGAGAAGAAGCTGGAGGGAGAGAACTGAAAAAGAACTAGAGGAAAGTCCAGGTCTGTGATTAAACAGAGAAGAATGGCGGTTAGGAGTCGGAGGGCTCTGTAAACCGATAGTAGTAGTTAGTAGTAGTAGTAGTAGTATATTATTCTGTAGCAGTAGTTGAAAAATTACCCACACTTTTTAAAAATTTGTTTCGAGTCTCCAGAGAGCACCAAAGAATGTAACGGATAAAAAGGGACAGGTACTGAAGGACTGGGAAACTGAAGCTATATTTTTGTGGCATCTTAATAAGTTTATTCCAAAATAAACTTAATATAACGAGAAAAATGAACTAATGCACAGGGTATCAAAAGGTAACCGAAAGGTCGACAGTTTAAAAAAATTATTAAAGTCAAAGTACCTATCGAGAAAGACGAAAACCAGAATATACAAAACCGTAATAAGAGCAACAGTCACCTACGGATGTGAGACATGGGTGCTAAACAAAACAAGAAGAAATGATAGAGAGGTGGGAACGGAAGGTACGAAGAGCTATTTTCGGGGGAAAATACAGAAGATGGTTGACAAAGAAGAACCAATCAAGAATTAAGGATGCTTTACAACGAACCAAGTATAACAAGATACACAAAGGCACAAAGAATCAGGTGGGTACAAAGAATCAGGTCATGTCTAGAGAATGGATAGAACAAGAATGCCAAAGAAGGTACTGCTAAGCTTAGCAGAAGTAGACCAGTTGAGACAAGGAGACGGAGTAGCCCAAGAAAAAGATGACAAGAAAAGCTTCAGGACGATATAGGATCAGGATGGAACTTACAGACTGAAAATAGAAGGCGAAAAATAGGATACAGTGGAGAACCATAGTGCAGAAATTTGTACATAGAAATTAAATAAAATTAAATACAAGACATTAGTATATACTATCATGTGTATTATGTAAAATTGTAAAGTTGTAAATGTAAAATTGTAAAGTCCTGGGCCTACAAGGCCTGTAGTGCATATTAAATAAATAAATGAAACTTAATATAACTTAAAAAATTTACAAGTAATATTTAATGCATTAGGATTTCAAAAAAGTTTAGGAGGGGGGAGTGGTCGGGCACCTTAGTTCAGAGATTAGGTTGGCACCTTTTTTTAGAATTTGGGTTGTCGCCTTTTTGATGAGCCAGTCCGGCCCTGACGTATAGGCCCCATTTTTTGTATTCTCGAAACAGCCGGTTTATTATAAATATTAGATCATCTTTATCCTGGGCAATCACCACCTGATCATCAGCAAAATGCAGTGTGTATATGATGTTGAGTCATCGTTTAGCTGTATCCCCATTCCAGAACATGATTTCCGCCACTTATTCAAGACCTCATTTATAAAGATTTTAAACAGTGTTGGCGATAAGCTGCATCCCATAGCAATATTTTGCAATATTTTGCTATTCTTGTTAAAACGTTGTAAAATATCGTACCACACGTTAAGTAGAATAGTATTCTCTAATTTGAAAAATTGTTTACTGGTTCCATTAGCTTCAGCTCGGCTCACATTTGTTTCCCCTGTATCGTCTGATATTTTTTTACTGCGTCGTAGTAGCTCCAGTAGTTAGGTAAAATAGCTTTTACAGCATGCCGTTTGATAGCCCATCTTGTAACGTTTACTCTTTTTGGAAGAAGTTTCTTTTTGTTATTGCTATTTTTGACAATGTTTTCCAACACGGCCCTTTTTGAAGTAGATGCACTCATGAATGCATTGTCACCAAAAAAGTTTTGTTTTATAAAACGCTGCGGCTCCCTTTTGCTTGCGGCCCTAGTGGTAAATCCGGCACTGTTTGCATCCCTCGTATACATAGGCGCTTGAAATCTCTGCCTAGAATAGAATGTCTGTCTCTCTCATACGTTTACGCACGACCACGGAGTAATTTGCACTCGCAGTGCAAATCAGTCGCTTTAAAAGGCGGTGCACTCGCTTCGCCTTCGTGAACAGAAATATTTTTGGGTTTTTTGATATTATACCTATGCTAGATTAGCGAGTTAGTCCAGGGCGCATCTGTTTTGAGATGGACGTTGAGAGGTGACTCAAATTTTTTTGCAGAAATTGCTTGAAAATAAATCAAATAATAATATTTAAGTTATCCTCCCTCTCAAAAAGGTCCGGAACATTGTTTAAATAATCAAAATGTCAAAAATTGAAGGAAAAATTCGATTTTTTTCTTCGTTTTTTGATTATAACTTTAAAAGTATTCATTTCCGAGAAAAGTTATACTGACATAAAAATTGCGTAATTAAAATTCCTACAACATAGAATTGGTTAAAAATTTAAAAAATAGTCACCCTAGTTGCAAAATAGCAATAATTGCGAAAAAACCATACAAAAACAAGTATTCGCATTTTACGTTTTTCAACCATTTATGCTAAACTTAGGACCTTCATATTTGACCCAGAAAAACTTCATGATACAGTAAAACAATACTGTAAATTTCATTAAGGTCGGTTTAACAAATTTTGCAAAATAAATTTTGCAATCCAGCTTTCGCAAAAAAATTCATTTTTTCAAAATGTTACAGGACTGAAAATAAAGCAGATAGCAAGTTGAATTTTTTTTTTACTTATAGAAGTGTACTGTACCTTTCATTTGCAATTTTCAAAATTAAAATCGATTAATTACCACGGCGTCAGAAAATTTTTGAAATAAACAATAATTTTTGGTGCTACGCGCAGGACAGCGGTGTTCGATTCACACAAGTTGATTTCCACCAAAATTTCTTCCAATCATTATCTAATATATTATTATCTTACTCTATATTTTGTTGTATTTTAATATTTTAATTCCACAAAAATCAAACTAGTTTTATTATTGTTTGTGAAATATTGTTTAAACAATTGCATATGTTTAAAAATAATAAACTTTTATTATTTAAGTTAAAATATATGAACAAAGAAAGTTTTTGCTAATAAAAGTGTTATTTCAAAGGATAGAGTATGTGTTTTTATTTTGCAATAAACAAATTTATTTATTTATATCGAAATGTAATAAAAATTAAAATGTATCAATCATTGTCAAAGGTCATTGGAATGCCCAATCAGGGCAAACTATCCACTGTCCTGCGCGTAGCACCAATAATTAATGTTTACTTAAAAAAATTCCTGACGCCGTGGTGTTAATCGATTTTAATTTTGCAAAATTGTAAATGAAAGGTACAGTACAGTTCTATACGCAAAAAAATTTTCAACTTGCTATCTGCTTTAGTTTCAGTCCTGTAACATTTTGAAAAAATGAATTTTTTTTACGAAAGCTGGATTGCAAAATTTATTTTGCAAAATCTATTGAAGCGATCTTAATTAAATTTAAAGTATTGTTTTACTGTGTCATAGAGTTTCTCAGGGTGAAATATGAAGGTCCTAGGGTATAGCATAAATGGTTGAAAAACGTAAAATGCGAATACTTGTTTTTGTATGTTTTTTTCAAAATTATTGCTATTTTGCAACAAGGGTGACTATTTTTTAAATTTTTAACCAATTCTATATTGTAGGAAATTTAATTACACAACTTTTATGTTAGTACAACTTTTCTCGGAAATGAATACTTTTAAAGTTATAATCAAATAACCAAGAAAAAGATCGAATTTTTCCTTAATTTTTTGACATTTTGATTATTTAAACAATGTTCCGGACCTTTTTGAGAGGGAGGATAACTCATATATTATTATTTGATTTATTTTCAAGCAATTTCTGCAAAAAAATCTGAGTCACCTCTCAACGTCCAAATGTACTAATATTTTTACAGATGCGCCCTGGTCTAAGTATGTATAGTTTAATTACAAACGTTGTTGAACCATATGATTACAAAAATAAATTGACTGCTCAATGTTATGATGGTGCAATAGTCGAGGAAATGAAGCATTTTGACTCGCAATTTTTTCGTCCAGCATGGATTTACTTGAAATTTTCACAGAAGGTAGGGAATAGTCCAAGGATTATTTTCTATATCATGCTGCTGTACGCTATAACCTTGGGGGTAGTTGCCACCCCATCTCGGGGGTGGGAATTTTTATTACATTTTAACCATGTAAATTGATGTAGTTATTTTAAGAAAAAAATGTTTTTTACATTTTCTTCGTAAAACTAATATTTTTCGAGTTATTCGTGGTTGAAAGTAAGTTTTTCGAAGGAAAAATCGACTTTTTTAGAGGGTTTTTTTGAGAATAACTCGAAAAATATGCATTTAATCAAAAAAACTGTAGATATCAAAATTGTATGTTTAAGTAACACAAACGAAACTGTTTTTCTATAATATTTTTACTACCAATACAAACCGAGATACGGCATGTTAAAAGTTGGCTTTTTTCGTCAAATGCATAATTTGAAATAATCAAAGCCAAATAACCGGAAAACTTTGCATTTTTCCAGGAAAACTTACATGATATTTTTTCAAGCATACATTAAATCTTTAAAAAAAATAATAAAAAGTTTCTAGTATAAAAATTGAGCAACTTATGATAAAAAAAAGTCGGTACCTAATTTTCTCTACGAAAAAAAAAACAGTGAAAACAACCCCCTAACTACCCTTGTAACTAAAAATTGGTCTTCACCTTTCTGTAATTCCTTTTATATTTATATTATCAATACATCCAAGAAGTTTGACCTATTTAAAAGGCCTAATTTTAGAAAAATTAATGAAAAATAGATTTTTTGCAATTTGGCATTTTTTATCATTTTCTTCAAAATATCTCCGAAAATACTGGAGATACGAAAAAAATTATAAACTACTAAATTGTAGCTTTTTTAATAGCTAAAATTTTTCTATGCATAGATTTTCATTACAGTGAACAGTTAGCGAGATATAGCTGTTTAAAACATCTATTTACGAGCAAACATCCCCTTATTCGAGCCCTTTAAACCCACCTCAATTAAAATTGAGGCATCTTACGGAATTTAATTTACACAGTCTTATTACTCTTCAAAAATCCTACAAAACTGTTATTGAAAAACTTTTTATCGCCAAAAATGAAGCAGCTATGTTTATAAAACTAATTTTTTTTTTCGAAAAATTCGAATAGTCCCCTTATAGAGCATTTTCAATGTACCTATATAATACCACAGAGCCGGTTCGTATACTGGATGACTAAAAAACTATTTGTATATATGTGTATTTTTATATATTTTATATAGCTTTGAGAACAAGAAAACAATTTCGTAACGAGTAGGCTTTAATTTATTTTCTGTGCCTGAAACAAAGGTATCGAAATTTAACTTAAACCTAAACACCTAAGACCTAAAAGAATGAAAGAGTCATCCAATGAGGACAGGACTACAAAATAGAGAGCTTTATATTTTGAAATTAAAGATAATACCTATATGTATTAATTTGCAACTCGTTTTAGAGATTTAAAAGATTTACATTTTTTGGGCCTTGCAAAGTCTTCACAATTTCAAAATTGTCCAAAAAGTTTTCAGTAGTAATTGCACAAGAGCTCTAAAATTATTGAATTTTTCCCGAGTGTCACTTTGACAATTTTAATTTCACGAGCCGAAGGCGAGTGAAATTATTTCAAAGTGTCACGAAGGCAAAAATTCTATATTAATTTTAGAGATCGAGTGCAATTTGTTGCGATTATTTCATGAGTAAAACTGTTTAAAACCAAAATTTTATTGTAATTTATTTATGTAAGTACAAATTGGTACAATTAAACACACAGTTGTTATAAATATTTCACGGTTGAAAGTCATCACTTTTATAATTTTTAAAACATTAATTGTCATTAATGTCACTGAATGTATTTTTTCGTAGCAACGAAGAGCATCTGACGTAATATACTTGACGACGGGCAATTATCAAAAATTATCGATTTAATTTAGATTTCTGTAGCTTTCTATTGGTCAGAATCTCCTATGAATGAAATAATCCACGTAATTTGATAAATAGTTTATTAACACAATATTCTAGATTATTTTATAAACAAATATTAATTATACTATCTACTACATTTACGAAGGTGAATTTTATACTTTAAATATTATTAAAATTTTACCATATTTTAACGAGATTGAATTAACTGAAAGATTTTCTGAAACATACAAAAAAATTTTCCAATGGAATATGGTGCCTTCGAAATGATAACCTGAATTGCTTCTTAAATGTAATTTTTAAAAATTTGTAAAAATTGTAAATGTTTTTAAAGACATTTTATGGTACCGGCACATAAGTAAGATACACACTTATTTTGCATGGGTAATTATGCCTTTAACTGAGATGCACACAGGAATATAATATCTTAAGGTATACATAAATATGTGTCGCCTACCCGTTTAATGAGGTCACGAGCGGCCACTGTAAGGGACTGGTTTCAATGCAGTTCTATAGAACTTCAGAGCAGCGGTAGATAGAGTAATGATAGTGATGATGATATCCAACCTCCGATTAGTAGACGGCACTTAAAGAAGAAGGGCGTTAGTGTTATCATAATCGCAAATATGTATGAATGAGGCACTTAAACAAGCAGAACTTCAGAGCAGCGGTAGATAGAGTAATGATAGTGATGATGATATCCAACCTCCGATTAGTAGACGGCACTTAAAGAAGAAGGGCGTTAGTGTTATCATAATCGCAAATATGTATGAATGAGGCACTTAAACAAGAAGAATAAGACTTCCATTTCTTTATTCATCTTTCTCAGAACCCCTTTGTGACGTGTTCTGTCCATGATATTTTTAGAATTCTTTTATACACCCACAACTCGAATGATCCCAGTTTTTTCATTGATACCGCGTTCAAGGTCCAAGCTTCCAAGTCGAGAAAACGTAGCACCTAGCCAATCTTAAATACTCTTAGCTCTAACTTTAGATCTCTTGTGCAGAGCATTATTCTCATTTTGTTAAAATTCGCTCTAGCCTTTTCTATTCTAATTTTAATCTCCTGGAAGTAATCATTTGTGGAGTTGATCATTGTTCCGAGATATGCATATTGGTCTACTCGTTCGACATTGGTTCCGTTTATGAGGAGATTCTCGTTATTTCTTTGTGTTTTAGATATTCTCAAAAATTTTGTCTTCTTGATAGGTAATCATTGTTAGACCGTATTCTTGGCTATACATCGCTATTCTGTTTACCGGTCTCTGAAGATCTTCAATATTTTCGGCTAAGATGACATTGTCATCGGCATATCTAATGTTGTTAATGGGAACTCCGTTCACCTTTATTCCAGCTGTTTCACCCTCAAGAGGTTTAAGGATCTATAAATTCTAAGTTGAATTTCACTCAAGAATAAAGTAGCTTTATTTTTCACAATATTGAAAATTGCTATTATGAAAAGTTGTTTGGAATTAAAAACTATATTCTAATATGCAATTACATCCTTCTAATTGAAAATTTTTTTTTGAAATATTATGGATAGGTAACTAACAATATTTTCAGTTATTTCAATTCTGATAACTCTTTTATTATTAATTTTACGAAAAAAAGTGTTTCTTAATAAAAAGTTCTGGATGGTCTAAAACCTAAGATACAGCCATCTTATATCAAATTTTATCAATTTTATACGAGGTATGTCAAAAAAGATAAATGTACCCCGCACAAACCTTATGGAAATTAGTTCCCATTGGATTTCGTTCATATTTTGGGAAAATACTCTTTGAAGCATCCTGATAAAAAGTTCTCATGAGCACAACTCAATCGTATGAAGGATTTTCAAGATATAGAGGCACAAACTCGGAAAATTATAAGATTTACTGGGTATTCCAATTTCCTGAGTTACTGGTTATCCGTGCAAAATGTAGAAGTTTGGATCAAGGAAAAGTACTATAAGTCTATGCGTTTTTCCTGGCTATCCAATAGCGACCTTTACTTTGACCTTGACCTTCAGCGGACGTCATCTTCTAGAGTTTCGAGGGTTTTCGGCATTAAATTGATATAAACAGATTACTCATGGGTTTTTGGGATCGCTAAACACGAATATGCTATCAGAATTGAACTCCGGAGGACGTGGTGGCCAGAGCACCTATTGCCTAAGACAGGTTATCTTCTGGAGTTTCGGAGGAATCAAATGGATTACTCTTAGGTTTTTAACTCCAGAAGATAACCTGTCTTAGGCACCAGGTGCTCCTGTGTCTATGCTGACCAGGGCCGCGTTTAGGTCAATTGCCGCCCTAGGCAATTCTCTAGTAGCCGCACTTCAAAAATGTACCATTTTTGCGAAAAAAAAATGCAAGCAGAATTTTTTATTTAGGGAGCGTTCAAGTATTACGTAAGGCGATTTTTGATCCCCCCTCCCCCCTACGTAACGCAATTTTTGAAGATTTTTGACCCCCCCAACCTGCGTTACGTAATACTTGAACGGTCCCTTAAATTAGAAATGTATTGTTTGGAAATGTATTAAAAATATTCTTTATTTTACATCAAGCGTAATGTTACATATTACTATTATAAAAAGACGCCATGCATTTATTTTGACAATATTACTATATGACATGACAGTTCTTACAAAGGACAGAAACTTGTCACTCACTGCTGCCAACACAACATTTCAAAGGTTTGTTCTCACAGTTCAGTGTACTCTAACACCCTTCCTCAAACTTGTAAAATGCTTGGTGGTGAAATAAAAATATCGTTTGCTAAAAAGAAGTGTTTCAGGAATTCAATTCGGACTTTGCGGTGTGTTTTAGTTAAACGATAAAGTACCTTCGGTCTAATTACTGGATTGCGTACTCTCAATAGTTTTGGTATTAAGTAATTACTGGACTACACATGTTTAAACCTTTTGTTTTGTTGAAAACTCGGAAGTGATTTAGTGCCAATTTGTTTCAAGGTTATATTTAATACAGTGTCTGCAGAAACTAAAGTCTTGGATGAATTTTATTCAAATTTGGACATACCAGCAACTTAGCAAGTATTTTCCAATTTTACTGCATGCAAAACCATTCGTATAATTTTCACTCTACGCAAAATAGAGACTTATAGAGACCTTCATGAACATTTGATGTCGACAAATAATTTCGAGTAATCGAAATATTCCTCCCCACTTTTTTTAACACGCCCTGTATATACATATTATAATCATTTTATTTTGATACAGTAAAATCCAATATTATCACCGAACATAAAATACAGGAAATTAAATATTTTTACTTTTCAAGCAATGGGAATGAAATGAAATATTAACGCCCCACTGTTTGAGGTCCACTGATCATATCTTAATTACATATCGGCCGTCATAGGGTAAAAGGACTTTAGCAGAGAACAATTCTCTGACTTTAGTATAAATATAGGAGAGGAATGTGTTGCGATAACAGTAGCCGTTATTTTTTAACTGTTATTTCACTGAAGCTGTTTCACACTGTTACATCATTTTCATAAATGAAATATTCAGGGCCGGTTGTTCGAACGCTAATCAAAAATGATCATTATTAAATATTTAATTACTGTCACCAACTGTCAATGTCAACTTTGTTTGGGTTGCTGAAAACATAATTATGGATTACAATTATGAAATTAGTTAATCAATTATGTTAATAATTGTTATGTTAATTGATTAAATAATCTCATAATTATAATCAATTATGTTTTCAGCAACCCAATCAAAGTTGACATTGACAGTTGGTGACAGTAATTAAATATTTGATAGCGATCACTGTTGATTAGCGTTCGAACAACCGACCCTCAGGTATAGTCCGTTCGCTAAACTCAGACACAACTAGCTAGTGATTTTTGTACCTAACTTTGCCAATTTAGTAAAATTGGCAAAAAATAATTACTAAATAGTTAATAATTACTAAATAGTTAGTAATGCCAAAAAAATACGTACTAAAATAACTAGCCAGTTGTGTCTGAGTTTAGCGAACCGACTATAACTGACTACTTTTTTAGTTATTGTAGCCCTATAGGAAAAAAACCTACCCGTGTCCTGTCTAGAGTTCACCTCCGTTTTTTAATTATTAACAATTTAATTTGTATGTAATTTCTACATAGATTACATAAATATGCAATTTTATTATTAATGTATTAATTAATAAAGGGTTTACTTTGTTTAAACATTCCTTGAAAAAATTATTTTTTTCCAAATATCTATTTTCTTAATCATATCATTAATGATCATAGAAAAAGTTAAAGTATATTTTAATAAATAAATTATTTTTATTAAATAATAATTTATTGAACATAATTTATTAAATTTGTTCATTAAAATATACCTTAACTTTTTCTATGATTAGTAATGATAGTATCATTACCAAAAATGGATTTTTGAGAAAATATTATTTTATCTCACAATAAAACACTGAAAAACGTTTGTTTTCTATACTTCCACAAAATTTATTACAACTATGTTATTACTACAGCTGCTTCGGCAAAGTGCCTTTCTCAAGTGATATATTTTACAATGGGTTTGCCTTTTTAAGTCTTTAACTGAAGAGGTTGAGGAGTGGGGAGCTGTTTGTCTCGAGTTGGTCATTCAGAATTATATCTGTATTTTTCAATTTATTAATTTCCATTGATTCTAAAAGTGATAGCTTAAGGCCTTTATTTTGAATATGTAGAATTTGAAACTCTTCATTGAAAGAATGATTATGATCTAGAAGGTGAAGTGCGTATGTAGAAGTGTCTGTTTTTCTATTGTTGAAAGCCCTTTTGTTTTCTGCTATCCGTTTGTCAAAAGTTCTGCCAGTTTGACCTATGTAAGTTTTCGGACAGTCACCACAAGTTAGTTTGTACACACCACTCTGTAGTTGCTTTTTCTTTTGGCTTTTATTGTTTTTAATATGTTTGCTTAAGTTGTTGTTAGTTCTGAAAGCTGGTGTTATTCCTTTCTTTTTTATGTATCTGGCTATTTTTGTTGTTATTTTGCCAGTATATGTGAGAGAGCAGAAGGTACTGGGTTCTTTCTGTGGTGGTGGATACACTAATTTCAAGGCTTTCTTATGGAGTTTTTGGTTTAAAATGTTGTTAACTGTTTGTTCGTTATAGCCATTGTTTACTGCTATTTGTCTAATGATATTTAGTTCTGTCTCGAAGTTATTTTTTGTCATAGGAATTTCTGTCAGTCTATGTATCATGCTATGGTAGGCTGCTAATTTGTGTTGTGTAGGATGGGATGATGAATTGTGTATAGTTGTGTCAGTATGGGTAGGTTTATGATATACGGAGAACTCATGTTTGTTGTGTAGTCTGGTAATCGTTACATCTAGAAAGTTTATGGAATTATTCTGTTCTGTTTCTATTGTGAACTCAATATTACTATGAAGTGAATTAACGTATGATAGAAATTGGTCAAGTTGTCTGTTAGTTCCTGTAAAGCAGACTAGTATGTCATCCACGTATCTCCACCAATATAAGAACTGTTTAAATACGGGGTGTTTAGAAATTGTTGTTTCAAGTTGGTTCATAAATATATCTGATAGTAATGGGCTTAGAGGATTACCCATAATAAGTCCTGCACTGTTGTTTGTGTAAATTTGATTATTGAATTCAAAATAGTCTTGATTTATGCAAATTTTCAAGAAGGTGTAAAATTTCAGATGCAATGATCGGATTTGTACTATTATGTTCTAAAAAGTTTTTAACTAAAACAAAAGTTTCTGTAGGAGGAACACTAGGAAAAAGATTTTTTACGTCAAATGAAATTAGTCTGGAGTTGTTGGGCAATTGAAAATGTTGTATTTTATTAACTAGTTCTAGTGTATTTTTTACGGTGAATTTAGGTGAAAATTTAGTGTATTCTGTAATAATATCTGACAGTTTTTTTGAAAGTTTATATGACGGAGCTGTATAAAAAGAAACTACAGGTCTTATTGGGTGGTCAGGTTTGTGTAGTTATTTTATTAAATAAGTAAATATTATTTTTTCAAAAATTGTTTAAAAAAATTAGACTGTTTATTAATTAATAATTGTCTAGTAGAAAAATTGCATATTTGTAATGTACACAAAAGTACATACAAATTGAAAGAAGAAATATCAAAATCCATTGAGTAGATCTCAAGATATAGAAAATGGTAGCAGTTTCAAGTTGCTTTTTAGTTTTTGAACTCGTGCATTTTTCGGCTCCCGCCAGGTAGCTTACAAGTGTTTTAATTGTTGACCTATAGGATGAAAACCTACATGTTTCCTGCCTAGAGTTCGCGTTCGTTTTTTAATTATTAACAATTTAGTGCAATAAACGCAGAAGCTCCCCCTTCAATTACTATGACTAGTCATCATTTGAACTACATTTTTAAAAATTCGAGTAAAATATCATCTTTCCGAATACCTATCTAAGAAGATGTTTTCTACGGACAAAGTTTTTAATGTTATTGTAAATGTTTATAAACTAATATTTTTTACTACATTAGATAATTTTTTATCTTTTCTTAATACATTTTGATAGTATCACTTTTCTACTTTCATTTGGCATACGCATCTTCATTATTTTCTGTCATTTGTTATTGCAAAACAAAGGTCTCTGGGATAAACAAATAGAATACCTAACTTTTAAACTAATTAATGGATCGATCTCAAGTTTTGGGAGTTTGTTATGTACCCCAATACCCAACTTTGAGTAAAGTGAAACACTACAGTTCTAAGTTAGTTTTAGTAAAAGTTATTAATGAATAACGATTTTCAGTTATTTTGCAGTTTACGAAGCAACAAATTAACTTTTTGACTTTCAAAATCGTCATTTTGAAGGTTTTTCAATGTTCTAAAAAAATACATTTTGTAATTTTATGTCAACTATTTAGATTTTTAATTGAGTGCAAAAAATGGAAAAAATCGCTTTGACTGCACTAAATTGTTAATAACTAAAAAACACGAACTCTAGGCAGGAAACATGTAGGTTTTCATCCTATAGGTCAAGTCAACAATAACTAAAGAAGTCAGCTACCTTGATATTTCATTGTCCCGAACATGGTCTATTTCTTGCGTATTTCCCTGGCTGGAGTATTATATCAGTGCGACAACACGAATGTAATGTTATGTACTTGTAATAATACAGTTTGAAAATCCCAACTCTAACTCGATTTCCTACTTAATCTTTAGTTTCTGCAAATGTGCAATATTGCTGTGTTTAGTCAATCATCGTCTTTGCCGAGCTTTTGGCGGCCCAATAATCACTAAATTTATGACTTCCGCTTTTTTGGATGAATAGTGTTAGGTTTAGATAACATAATGCTATGTTTGTTTTATTTTTGATATGAATGCAATTTCTTTTATTTAAAAACGAATGCCCACTTCTATTTCATTGATGGATGAATGATGAATATACATATTTATTTGGTATTCGATTTTAATTTTTAAATACAAATATTTTTTTGTACAGTATTTTTGCCGCCCCAGGGGCGTCATTTAGGCTCACATAGTGAAAGCGGTTTCCGCTAGCGGGCAAACCGCGCGGTTCTCGCGCGCGGGTATGGTAACACAGTGAAGACCGGTAAAAGCGAGAGAGATCGTTCAAATCTGGCAGTTGCGTCTACTACTTGTAGCAAAATGTCGTCTTCCGATGATGATATAATTGCTTTAGATTCTGTTTTGACTAAACTGAAAAGAAAGAGAGTTGATGTACATCCTATTAATGGAGAAAGATTAATTTATGGAGAATATCATCATCTATTTCAAAAATTAAAAGATAATGAACGATTCTTCCAGTATATGAGAATGACTCAAGAGACTTTTAAATATATTTTGGAGAAAGTGGAGTATCGTTAAAAACAATATTAAACGCTCAACTTACAGTCAACCAACAGAATATCGAAAGAGTTGAGAATATACATATCTGGGTACGAATTTAAATAGCGAATGGGACTACTCAGAAATTAAACAGCGAATAATAAAAGCGAAAGCAGCATACTTTAGAATGAGACCCATTTTCAACAGTCGAGACATATCATTAAAAACAAAATACCGTCTGTTGAAATGCTATATATTCACAGTTCTGCTCTACGGAATGGAAGCTTGGACACTAACTGTTACATCTATGAATCGGCTCGAAGCTTTCGAAATGTGGTGTTATAGGAGCATCTTACGTATATCCTGCGTTGACCGAATTACTAACGTGGAATTCCTGCGTAGAATGGGGAAATAGTGTGAATTTCTCATAACCATCAAAACAAAAAAATTAGAATATCTAGGACATGTAATGAGAAATCAAGAACGTTACGGCCTTCTCCAACTGATTCTCCAAGGGAAGGTATGTAAATGGTAAAAGAGGACCGGGAAGAAGACGCATTTCCTGGCTTCAAAATTTACAAAAGTGGTATAATACCACTACCACTGAACTGTTCCGCGCTGAGGTAGACAAAGTCAAGATAGCCATGATGATCGCCAACATCCGGAACGGATAGGCACTTTAAGAAGAAGAAGGAGTATCGTTTAATTAAAAACTGGTGTAATTTACATAAGCAGGCTATCCTTCCGGAAGAAAGGCTTGTTATAACATTGAGGTAAGTAGTTTTGTTGTAAATTTATTTTTCAAGTACTGATTTAGTTAATAGTTAATACTGGAATGGTTTTAGAAATACCTAAGTCACACAAAATTACGGTTTCAATAAGATTGACTTTATTACTTTTGTTTATTATAATGTACAATTATTTATAAAATTAATCCATGGAGAACTATTAATTCTTATTATAAAAGAGCGAATAAACTAAATTATCATTGCAGTAAACATTAAAACCGCGCGGAAAAAACTAAATTCTCATTCTAGCAAAAGCGGTCAGGCGGGTTGAGGTGGTTGGCCCGCGCGGACCTGCTTTGACTATGTTCGTGTACATTTAAAGACGTGCATTCTTTTTGAAAACGTTTAAAAGCGGGTCCCGCTAGCGGAAACCGCCTCCACTGTGTGCGCCGACATAGGGTTAGGGGAGGCAGTTGCCCCCCCCTGAAACTGAAAATGACTGAAATTTACAAAAAATACTTTCAGTTTTTTTTTATCATTACATCATATATAATGTATTGTATGACGCCCCTGTGCCGCCCTCTCACAATTTGCCGCCCTAGGCAGCTGCCTATATTGCCTAATGGATAAAGCAGCCCTGATGCTGACCACGTATTCGTGTTCAGCAACCCTAAAAACCTATAACTAATCCGTTTGCATTAATGTAGTACCAAAGACCCTCGAAACTCCAGGAGCGCCTTTCATTGACCTTGGAAACCAGGTGCTCCGGGAGTCGGTTCTGGTGGCATATTCGTGTTTAACAACCTCAAAAAACCCTCCAGTAATTCATTTGCATCAATTAAATGCCGAAAACCATCGAAACTCCAGACTCTAGAAGATGACGTCCCTTGCAGTGGCCCTGACCACCACGTCCTCCGAGGGTCAATTCTGATGGCATATTCATGTTCAGGGCCGCGTTTAGGTCAATTGCCGCCCTAGTCAATGCTCTAGTAGCCGCCCTTCAAAAATGTACCATTTTTGCGAAAAAAAATGCAAGCAGAATTTTTTAGTTAGGGAGCGTTCAAGTATTACGTAACGCGATTTTTGACCCCCCCTCCCCCCTATGTAACGCAATTTTTGAAGATTTTTGACCCCCCCCCCCCAACCTGCGTTCGTTATACTTGAACGGTCCCTTAAATAAGAAATGTATTGTTTGGAAATGTATTAAAAATATTCTTTATTTTACATCAAGCGTAATGTTACATATTACTATTATAAAAAGACGCCATGCATTTTTTTGACAATATTACTATAAGTGATACTTTAACAATAAGGGTAAATAAATTTATTTCATAGGGGAGTCAATGCAGATCGAAAACTTGCATTATTTCGGAAAAAATCAAACAAGCTTATATTTTTCTAAAATGTAAGCTTGTTTGATTACCCTATATTTTATTTTATATTCAAAATCTTCTTAACTTCCCCATCACAAAAATATAAAGGTTTGTTTTGTTATACAAGGTATTTACAAAGTTATAACCAATGTTCTATGAAAATCGTAATAAATTCAGCTCCTTGTATAAATAAAAATAAGCAAAACAGCAATGGCTTATTGGTGCCATATTTTTTTGTTGATTGTCAAAATTTATAAAAATGGTTGATATTGCTAATTTTCTTCATATCGAACACAGGGTGATTCAAAACGCAAGTACATTATTTTTGCATTAATTTTAAATCGAACATCCTAATTAATATCATGGGCTAAAAAATGAAAATATCTCGAATATATAAAATATAGGGTGTTCCATTTAAAATTTCTGGGAAAAGAATGTACTTGCGTTTTAACTCACGCTGTATTCGATATAAAGAAAATTAGCAATATCAACAATTCTTAAAAATTTTCACAACCAACAAAAAAATACAGGGTGTAACAAAAATACAGGTCATAAATTTAATCACATATTCTGGGACCCAAAATAGTTCGATTGAACCTAACTTACCTTTGTACAAATGTGCACATAAAAAAAGTTACAGCCCTTTGAAGTTACAAAATAAAAATCGATTTTTTCAAATATATCGAAAACTATTAGAGATCTTTCATTGAAAATATACATGTGGCATTCTTATGGTAGTAGTATCTTAAGAAAAAATTATAGTGGAATTTGGACACCCCATAAAAATTTTATGGGGGTTTGGTTCCTTTATACCCCCCAAACTTTTGTGTACGTTCCAATTTAATTATTATTGTAGTACCATTAGCTAAACACAATATTTTAAAAACTTTTTTGCCTCTTAGTACTTTTCCCAAAAGTCAGTTTTTATCGAGATATTTTGAATATTTGTCAAATCCACCACATATTTGTATATGGCTAAGTACGATTATGGAGACTTGGTAATAATATGAAAATTTATTTATGATTTACATTTTTCGGTATATTTTGAACCATATTAAAAAAGAAGTAATATCTTGATAAAAAGTGCCTTCTCGAAAAAATACAAAGAGGCAAAAAAGTTTTAAAAACACTGTGTTTAACTAATGGTACCGCAGTTTAATTGGAACATACACAAACATTTGGGGGGTTTAAAGGAACAAAACCCCCATAAAATTTTTATGTAAACATATTAAAAAAGAAGCCGCAACTCGATAAAAACTGCCTTATCGAAAAAATACTAAGAGGCAAAAAAGTTATAGAAATATTTAATTTAACTAATGGTACCACAATAATAATTTAATTGGAACGTACACAAAAGTTTGGGGGGGTTTAAGGGAACAAAACCCACATAAAATTTTTAAGGGGTGCACAAATTTTACTATAATTCTTTTTTAAGATGTTCCTGCCATAAGAATGCCACATGTTCGTTTTCAATAAAAAATCTCTAATAGTTTTCGATATATTCGAAAAAATCAATTTTTATTTTGTAACTTCAAAGGGCTGTAACTTTTTCTATGTGCATATTTGTACTAAGGTAAATTAGGTTCATTCGAACTATTTTTGGTCTGACTCAGAATATGTGATTTAATTTATGACCTGTATTTTCGTTACACCCTGTATAAGGCACCAATAAACCATTGCTGTTGTGCGTATTTTTATTTATACAGCGAGCTGAACTTGTTACGATTTTCATAGAAAATTGGTTATACCTTTGTAAAAGCCCTATATTTATAACATAACAAACCTTTATATTTTTGTGATGGATAAGTTACGAGGATTTCGAATATAAAATAAAATATAGGTTGTTCCATTTAAAAAAAAAACATAAATTTGGTCTGCCACTATATTGTCGAACACCCTGTAACATTCTAACTAATTTCGTAATATGAAGATCAAAGTTGGCTACAATTTTTGTTAATAACTTTTATTGCTATGTATTACTGATCTACTGAGCATTATCGCACTAATCAATCAACTTGTATATTGATTTTAAAATTATTTTAAGGCGAAAAATTTTTTTGTCATTATTTTTTAAACCACAGAAATGTCTGGCAATTATAATTCATATTTCTAATAATGTTTAAAAAGTAATGACAAAAAATTTTTCGCCCAAATAGTTATTTATGATATAAGTGTTAAAAGTACAATTTTAAGGCACGCATGTGAAAGTTTGCAGAATGAGCGAAGCGAATTCTGCAATTCACATGAGTGCCTTAAAAATGTACTTTTTAACACGTATATCATACAATATTTTTTCTACAAACGTTATAAATTTGTAAAATACAATATTTTTGTTAATTGCTGAAACCATAAAACCTATGACCCGTAAAAGGTAGAACTAGTTGTCTACACTCGATGGGAATGTCTAAAAATTCTTAGCGAAAATATTATACCGTTACATAAACTTGTTTTTTCTACAAACGTGTTAAAAATGCAATAATACAGTTTAAATTAAATTTTAAAAACCTTTTAAACCACCTTTTTCAAATTGCGCAGGTTGTACTATTAAGAGTAAACAGTAGCGATCAACAGGTAGCAACAAAATATAACTTCGGGAGATAGTATCATAAACTTTGGCAACAGTGGTAATCTTTGATATTATATAAGATTAATATTTTGACAATATCATAGTCGCGCTAAATGGAAGTAATAGAAAACGATTTTATTATTTATAAATAGATATTTATAAAAATAAACCAAAATGGGTGAAAATTTTATGTTAAGATAGGTATTTAGAAAGGTATTTGCATAAAATATGTAATAATAAAACAATAATAAATAATCATTCTTTGTTGTGAAGCGAAACAAATTTCGATTTTCGCATAATAGGGAACTTGCATAAATTTTTAAATTCGAAAAAAATGTTATAAATCACAACAGAACATAATTTAAAACATGTATCAAAGATAAAAAGGTTTTGTTTGTCTTTCGTTTGGCCCCTAAAGACGATTAAAAATTCAAATTAAAACAGATGGTCCAAAATGCGTCGTGACGTCACTTGGTTTTACATGTACATTTTTCCAATAAAGTAAACAGAATTTTAAATTAGACGTTATAAACGTCAGTAGAAAATACATTTATGTGACGTTACAAGTGTTTTTGATCGTTAGACCTATTCATAGAAAATTTGTACTTTTACAAAATGGTTTTATTTTCAATAGTAAACCTTCGTTCCTTTCCTTCAAAAACAGTATAAAACTACAATTTTAACAAACTGGTATATATTATTACAATGATATACGATAAATGTCATTAGAATATAAATATTTTTGACTTAATCCACGACGATGAGCTTGCCAAATACCCAAGTAGGTGGAGGCCAATAAACTAAAGAAGGAGAAGAAGAATATACCTAAATATAAGGTTGTGTCTAGGTATACGCTAACGTGTACGCAAATAAAAAAGTTAGTGTCAGTGATTTCTTATTTGTTTAGTGTTTGTTTTTAAATTAACTACGGAGTGTGGACAATTATTTGGTTCTTTTAATGAGTTTAAGAACATTTTAAACCAGTACGAAAAAGATAAGAGACTATAAATTAATATATATTTTTTTAATTATAAATGAAATAGTATTACCGTAAAAGATTAAAATATAAGGAAGACCTAAAGCTTTCACAATAATAATTAACTTGTTCTGAAGCTATTATCCTTGTGGCATTTTTGTAATCAACTATTCTAAATGAGAACTAAGCCACAATTTAACTAAAAAATTGATTTTATTAACGTTTCGACTTTTAAACCGGATGTCGTTGTCAAAATACAAAATATTATTAAATTAAACAAAAATGTTGTTGCTTAGTAAAAAATTTTTTCTAATAATTTATTTAATCTGACTAATTTTTGTATTTTGACAATGACATCCGATTTGGACGTCTAAACGTTAATAAAATATTTTTTTTTAGTTAAATTGTGGCTTATTTTGCATTTAGAATAGTTGATTATAATAATTCACTTACGTATAAAAATTATTTTAACAATATTTTGTACCTACATGTCATGTAAACTAAATACATATAATTATTTTGCTAACCTAAATATATACTTTTATATTATACATTGATTTATTACAATTAAGTTTGAAACATCTGAATAGTTCTGCTTCCCTTCCCTTAACAAATATGTTTCTATCAAACAAACACTAAACATATCAAAATAGCATGTACCAAAATATATAGTCACTGCGCAAGCTAAATAATGACGTCACTGGCTTTATGAAGTTTAATTCGCGTCTACCTAACTTTTTTATTTGCGTACACGTTATCGTGTACCTAGACACAGCGAAATATAACCATAATAAAAACTAATGCAAAACTATGTGACGTCACGTCCGTTTGAACTACTTTATACCGCAGAAGACTTTAAATATGTATTTCTAAGTTATTACGAGTTTTTGAAGCGTGAAATTTTGGAAATCTCATTTTTAAACAAAATTGAACATTAGTACCTAATAAAAAAAATGTGCAAGTTCCCTATTACTTTTTCTTGGAAGGTTTCACTTTATTTTTCGTTTGATTTACTTTTTCCGTTTTGTTAAACTATTGATAATATTTTTAGAATAAAAATCCTCCTAAAACTTATACTCGCATTAGAATTCGAAATATTTTAACTAGACTAGCATCTGTAAAAATATTAGTACATTTGGACGTTGAGAGGTGATTCAAATTTTTTTGCAAAAATTTCTTAAAAATAACTCAAGTAATAATATTTGAGTTATCGTCCCTCTCAAAAAGGTCCGGAACATTGTTTAAATAATTAAAATGTCAAAAAATGAAGGAAAAATTCGATTTTTTTCTTCGTTTTTTGATTATAACTTTAATAGTATTCATTTCCGAGAAAAGTTGTACTGACATAAAAGTTGTGTAATTAAATTTCCTACAATGTGGAATTGGTTAAAAATTTAAAAAATAGTCACATTTGTTGCAAAATAGCAATAATTGTGAAAAGACCATACAAAAACAAGTATTTGCATTTTACGTTTTTCAACCATTTACGCTACACTTAGGACCTTCATATTTCACCCAGAAAAACTTTATGATACAGTAAAACAATACTGTAAATTTCATTAAGATCGGTTTAATAGATTTTGCAAAATAAATTTTGCAATCCAGCTTTCGCAAAAAAAATTTATTTTTTAAAAGTGTTACAGGACTGAAAATAAAGCAGATAGCAAGTTGAAATTTTTTTTACGTATAGAAGTGTACTGTAACTTTCATTTGCAATTTGCAAAATTAAAATGGATTATCTACCACAGCGTCAGGATTTTTTTAAATAAACATTAATTATTGGTGCTACGCGCAGGACAGCGGATAGTTTGCTCTGATTGGGCATTCCAATGACCTTTGATAATGATTGATACATTTTAATTTTTATTACGTTTCGATATAAATAAATAAATTTGTTTATTGCAAAATAAAAACACATACTCTATCTTTTGAAATAACACTATTTTTAGCAAAAACTCTTTGTTCATGTATTTTAACTTAGAGAATAAAAGCTTATTATTTTTAAACATATGCAATTGTTTAAACAATATTTCACAAACAATAATAAAATTAGCTTGATTTTTGTGGAATTAAAATATTAAAATACAACAAAATATAGAGTAAGAAAATAATATATTAGATAAAGATTGGAAGAAATTTTGGTGGAATTCAACTTGTGTGAATCGAACACCGCTGTCCTGCGCGTAGTACCAAAAATTAATGTTTATTTAAAAAATTTCCTGACGCCGTGGTAATTAATCGATTTTAATTTTGCAAAATGCAAATGAAAGGTACAGTACACTTCTATAAGCAAAAAAAATTCAATTTGCTATCTGCTTTATTTAGTCCTGCAACATTTTAAAAAACTCAATTTTTTTTGCGAAAGCTGGATTGCAAAATTTATTTTGCAAAATCTATTAAACCGATCTTAATGAAATTTACAGTGTTGTTTTACTATATCATAAAGTTTTTCTGGGTAAAATATGAAGGTTCTAAGTCTAGCGTAAATGGTTGAAAAACGTAAAATGCGAATACTTGTTTTTGTATGTTTTTTTCGCAATTATTGCTATTTTGCAACAAGGGTGACTATTTTTTAAATTTTTAACCAATTCTGTACTGTAGGAAATTTAATTACGCAACTTTTATGTCAGTACAACTTTTCTCAGAAATGAAAAGTTTTAAAGTTATAATCAAAAAACCAATAAAAATATCGAATTTTTCCTTCATATTTTGACATTTTGATTATTTAAACAATGTTCCGGACCATTTTGAGTGGGAGGATAACTCAAATATTATTGTTTGGGTTATGTCCAAGCAATTTTTTCAAAAAAATTTGAGTCACCTCTCAACGTCCATCTCAAAACAGATGCGCCCTGGACTATACGTAAAATATACTTACCTACCTACATATAACTAAAACTCACAATTAACAACAATCTATTCTTTCAAAGAGGCCAACAACTTGTACAACAACAACAAATATAATATAATAAATTAACTATCAATAAACACTACTTTCCTATGAAACAACAAAAACGAACTCTTAAGTTAACACACTACTGCGCTGAACAGATATCGATAAAGATGACAGAACAGATTAGAGAAAAACTGACGCAGGTTTGTCAAAATGACAGTGATAATTTCTCTGTTGCCTAATTAGTTATTTAGTTATAATATGTTCGATTTCTTGTTAGAAATAAAAAATTTTAGTAGTTCCAAGATTACACAAAATCTAGACATGGGATAAAAAAGTTTATTTGAAGAAAGTTTATTTTATTTTTCTTCTTAATGGCGGTACAGGCTCCTTTTTTCAATATTTTATTTAGTTATAGAGTAATTTCCACGTACTAACATATTTCTGAAATTGGGCTCTGTACCGCCATTCTTGATTATATTACGAATATGTGTGCCAAATATCTCGACAAAATATTCAAAATTAGAGCCGCAATCTTGGAACGCGTTTGTTGCTACCTGTTTATCGCTACTGTAGCCTCTTAATATTAATGTTATTAAATGAAATATAAATATTTTGACGTTTCACAATTTGACAATTCACTTTTAACTGCAACTGCAGTGCCTTAAAAATTTGAAAGCACTAGTGCCAAGTACATTAGACGGTATAATACCATCTAATGTATTTGCTAGTGCTTTAAAGTAGCATTTTTAACGCTCCAATGGAATGCTAAAAATTGCATTTTTAACACGGTCGTAGAAAAAATAATTTTAAATTCGATATATTTACCTGTACAGGTGTGCTGCGCAGTAATGAACGCAACCTGAATCAGTAGCCAGATGGCCGGTACGGTGTTTGAGGAAACATAGGGAATAATATTATATTAAAGAACCAGTTGTCAAAATACTTTTTTTTCCGACGTTGCTACTAGCTCTTGGTCCAGTAGTTATAATAAATATAGGTAAAAATAATACATACAGTAGGAAAAATGAAAGAATACCCATGAACGAACATATAAAACACGCTGTATTTTCCGGTCACCGTGTCACACAAAAAATTGGCCAGCGCAAGTACATGTAATAATTATTGTTTCATGTACTTGCACTGGACAATTTTCTATGTTCTATGTTTTCTATGTTCGTTCATGGGTATTCTTTGATTTTTCCGACTGAAAATCTGAATATTTCTTACTTACCGAGCCGAGAGTGGAACGTAGAATTTATAAAAAATAATATTTTACACAAGTGAGAAGAAAAAAAATCACAGTATGGTATGAGTTCACTTTTGACCGGTGAAAACAAACACATAATGTTTTACATAACAATGAAAAATTATGATTATGTATAATTTGCAATTTGCACTAGTATAAGATAGGAATGTGTTGCGATAGCAGTAGCCGTTATTTTTTAACTGTTATTTCACTGAAGCTGTTTCACACTGTTACATCATTTTCATAATAACTGAAATATTCAGGTAGCTGACTACTTTTTTAGTTATTGTAGACCTATAGGAAGAAAACCTACCCGTGTCCTGTCTAGAGTTCACCTCCGTTTTTTTAATTATTAACAATTTAATTTGTATGTAATTTCTACATACATTACATGCAATTTTATTATAAATGTATTAATTAATAAAGGGTCTACTTTGTTTAAACATTCCTTGAAAAAATTATTTTTTCCAAATATCTATTTTCTTAATCATATCATTAATGATCATAGAAAAAGTTAAAGTATATTTTAATAAATAAATTATTTTTATTAAATAATAATTTATTGAACATAATTAAAATATACCTTAACTTTTTCTATGATTAATAATGATAGTATCATTACAAAAAATGGATTTTTGAGAAAAGATTATTTTTTCAAAAATTGTTTAAAAAAATTAGACTGTTTATTAATTAATAAATGAATAATTAATTAATTAATTAATAAAGAAGAAATATCAAAATCCATTGAGTAGATCCCAAGATATAGAAAATGGTAGTAGTTTTAAGTTGATTTTTTAGTTTTTGAACTCATGCATTTTTCGGCTCCCGCCAGGTAGCTGACAACTGTTTTAATTGTTGACCTATAGGATGAAAACCTACATGTTTCCTGCCTAGAGTTCGCGTTCGTTTTTTAATTATTAACAATTTAGTGCAATCAACGCAGAAGCTCCCCCTTCACTTACTATGACCAGTCATCATTTGAACTACATTTTTAAAAATTCGAGTAAAATATCATCTTTCCGAATACCTATGTAAGAAGATGTTTTCTACGGACAAAATTTTTAAAGTTATTGTAAATGTTTATAAACTAATATTTTTTACTATATTAGATAATTTTTTATCTTTTCTTAATACATTTTGATAGTATCACTTTTCTACTTTCATTTGGTATACGCAGAATTGTCCTATCTTCATCAATTTCTGTCATTTGTTATTGCAAAACAAAGGTATCTGGGATAAACAAATAGAATACCTAACTTTTAAACTAATTAATGGATCGGTCTCAAATTTTGGGAGTTTGTTATGTACGCCAATACCCAACTTTGAGTAAAGTGAAACACTACAGTTCTAAGTTAGTTTTAGTAAAAATTATTAATAAATAACGATTTTCAGTTATTTTGCAGTTTACGAAGCAACAAATTAACTTTTTGACTTTCAAAAATCGTCATTTTGAAGGTTTTTCAATGTTCTAAAAAAATAAATTTTGTAATTTTATGTCAACTATTTAGCTTTTTAATTGAGTGCAAAAAATGGAAAAAATCGCTTTGATTGCACTAAATTGTTAATAACTAAAAAACACGAACTCTAGGCAGGAAACATGTAGGTTTTCATCCTATAGGTCAAGTCAACAATAACTAAAGAAGTCAGCTACCTTGATATTTCATTGTCCCGAATATGGTCTATTTCTTGCCTATTTTCCTGGCTGGAGTATTATATCAGTGCGACAACACGAATGTAATGTTATGTACTTGTAATAATACAGTTTGAAAATCCCAACTCTAACTCGATTTCCTACTGTAATCTTTAGTTTCTGCAATATGTGCAATATTGATGTTTTTAGTCAATTCACCGTCTTTGCCGAGCTTCTGGCGGCCCAATAATCACTAAATTTATGACTTCCGTTCTTTTTGGATGAATAGTGTTAGGTTTAAGATAACAGAATGCTGTTTGTTTTATTTTTGATATGAATGCCATTTTTTTTATTTAGAAAGGAATGCCCACTTCTATTTCATTGATGGATGAATGATGAATATACAGTCGGAAAAATGAAAGAATACCCATGAACGAACATATAAAACACGCTGTATTTTCCTGTCACCGTGTCACAAAAAAAATTGCCCAGCGCAAGTACACGTAATAATAATTATTACATGTACTTGCGCTGGCCAATTTTTTGTATGACACCTTGACAGGAAAATACAGCGTGTTTTATATGTTCGTTCATGGGTATTCTTTCATTTTTCCTACTGTACATATTGGTTATTCGATTTTAATTTTTAAATACAAATATTTTTTGTACAGTATTTTTGCCGCCCCAGGGACGTCATTTGGTAGAGTTAGGGGAGGCAGTTGCCCCCCCCCTGAAACTGAAAATGACTGAAATTTACAAAAAATGCTTTCAGTTTTCATCATTACATCATATATAATGTATTGTATATTATATAATGCTTGCCCCCCCCAATCAAAATTTCAAATGACGCCCCTGTGCCGCCCTCTCACAATTTGCCGCCCTAGGCAGCTGCCTATATTGCCTAATGGATAAAGCAGCCCTGTTCATGTTTGGCGATCCCAAAAACCCATGAGTAATCTGTTTATATCAATTTAATGCCGAAAACCCTCGAAACTCTAGAAGATGACGTCCGCTGAAGGTCAAGGTCAAAGTAAAGGCCGCCATTGGATAGCCAGGAAAAAATCATAGACTACTAGTACTTTTCCTTGATCCAAACTTCTACATGTTGCACGGATAACCAGTAACTCAGGGAATTGGAATACCCAGAAAATCTTATAATTTTCCGAGTTTGTGCCTCTATATCTTGAAAATCCTTCATACGATTGAGTTGTGCCCATGAGAACTTTTTATTAGGATGCTTCAAAGAGTATTTTCCCAAAGTATAAACGAAATCCACTGGGACCTAATTTCCATAAGGTTTGTGCGGGGTACTTTAGATCAAAAGTAAAGTACCTTTATAGTTCAGAATATTTCAATTAGAAAGTTGTAATTACATACTGAAACATAGTTTTTAATTCCAAATAACTTTTCATAATAACAATTTTCGATATTGTGAAAAATAAACGTATTTTACTCTGGAGCGAAATTCGTATTTTTTGGCATACCTCGTATAAAATTGACAAAATTTGACACAAAATTAGTGGTCGGTATTTTAGGTTTTAGACCATGCAAAACTTTTTATAGGAAGTGAGATAGTAAAAGTTGGGAAAAGTACCCTTTTTAAAAGCGGCGGGCCAAATAGATACCTGGGGACTGGTTTTATAGTATCAGACAGAATAAGACGAGTAGTAACTGACTTCCAAGCAATATCAGAAAGACTGTGCTATTTAAGATTTCGCGGGAAGTATAGAAAAATTAGCATAATTAATGCACATGCTCCTACAGAAGAGAAAGACATGGAAACAAAAAATGAGTTCTATGAACAACTCGGTGAGCTAATTGGGAAAATACCAAAATATGATATAAAAATAATTGTGGGAGATATGAATGCGAAAGTAGGAAGAGAAGAAATATATATGAATATAACAGGAGGTAAAAGCCTACATAAAGAAGGTAATGACAATGGCAAAAAACTAATAGAACTTTCAATGGAACATAACCTTAAGATAGTAAGTACACAATTTGAGCATAAAGATATACACAAAATAACCTGGATCTCTCCTGATGGAAAAACGAGAAACCAAATAGACCATGTCCTCATTGAAAGAAAACACAACAAATCTGTGACTGATTGTAGAAGTTACAGAGGAGCAGACGCGGATAGCGATCATATATATTGACAATAGTCAAACTTAAGCAAGAAATTCCCAAGCTAACAAGAAAAGGAACACAACGGAAAAAATACCAATTAGAGCGACTCCAAGATAAAGAGGTAGCAAAAAGAACAGAGGAAGAGATAAACAAGAGATTGGAAAGAATCACGACCGGGAACCTAGAAGAGGAATGGGAACAAATACAAGCAGCTGTGATAGAAGCGGCAGACCTTAGCATTGGGAAAGCAGAAAAAGAAAATAGAGAACAATGGTTTGATGAGGACTGCAAAAGAATTCTAGAGCAGAGAAACAACGCAAAAATGGAAAATATTAGAAACAACACAGAAAAAAGTAACGAGTATTATAAAGAAAAGAGAAGAGAAGCTAAGCGATTATGTAGGCAAAAGAAGAGAAAAGCACTGGAAAAGCAACTAGAAATAATAGAAGAAAACTATGTCCAAAAATAAGTTAAAAATTTTTATCAAGGAGTAAAAAAACACGAGGGACTCAAAATAAATGCATAATGTTTTGCAGAAATAAAGATGGTATGTTGTTGGGAGACAAGACAGAAAAATTGAATAGATGGGCAGAATACTTCGGAGAATTATTAAACGATAAAGCCCAAACAGAAACAGAAATGCAACAGCGAGGGCAAGAAATCGAACAACAACAAATGCAAGAAGCGGAACCACAACAAACACAAGCACCGACAGAAAGGGAGATAATAACAGTAATAAAGGACCTAAAAAATAATAAAAGTGCCGGAGAAAGCGGAGTTCCAGCAGAGATATTAAAGGTAGGAGGAAATATACTGCAGCAAAAAATAGCTGGGCTTATAAAGAAAATATGGGACAACGAAAAAATGCCGGAGCAATGGAACACAGCACTCATCTGCCCAATTCACAAGAAAGGTGATAAGACCATATGTGAAAATTACAGAGGAATCGCACTATTAGAAGTGGTGTATAAGGTATTAGCAAAAATTATAAGAACTAGATTGAAAGCTTATGAATCAGAGATAATAGGAGAATACCAGGCTGGTTTCAGACAGGGAAAAGGAACAACCGATCAAATTTTTTTGCTTAAGTTATTGCAAAACAATAGTTATGAACAAAATCTAGGGTTACATATGCTCTTTATCGATTTTAAACAGGCTTACGACTCAATCTCACGAAACGGGCTATACGAAGCAATGAGAGCACTAGGAATATGAGAGAAACTGATACGATTAGTTAAAATGACGTTAACCAACACAGTCAATAAAGTCATGATAGAAGGCAGTTTTTCAAATCAGTTTAACGTCAACAGAGGATTAAAACAAGGGGACCCCCTGTCAACAGACTTATTCAATCTAGTACTAGAAAATATAATTAGAGGAGCCAATAACCAGACAAGCGGCACGATTCTTAACAGAAGACAACAGTGTATAGGTTTTGCAGATGACTTGGTGTTTCTGACGCGTTCAAGAATAGAACTTCAAAAAATGTTCAAGCAATTTGAAGAAGAAGCAAAAAAATATGGCCTGACTATAAACCAAGGAAAAACCAAGTATATGGAAATGAGAGGAGAAAATGCTGAAGAAAATAAGTGGATTACTCTAAGGACAAATGACAAATATTATAAATTTGAGAAGGTAACTGAATTTGAGTACCTTGGAGTCACAGTTACAAATAGAGGAGACGAAGAGAGAGAGATAGATAAACGGTTGTTAAAAGGTAGCAAAGCAGTAGGTTCATTAAACGCACTGTTGAAGGCAAAAAACGTGTCCAGGGCAGCCAAGATCCGAGCGTATGAAGCAATAGTGAGACCAACGGTGCTGTATGCATGTGAAACTTGGACAATGAACCAGAAAGTAGAAAAGAAGCTAGAGATTTGGGAGAGAAAAATATTGAGAAAAGTTTTTGGTGGTATAAAGGAGGATAACGGGGAATGGCGCAGAAGAACAAACCAGGAGCTAATGGAGATGTATAAGAAACCTAAAATAACAGAAAATCAAGGCACAGAGAGTTAGATGGTTGGGCCATGTTTTACGAATGCCACAAGAAAGAAACGTCCTAAGAGTTTTATCAGCAGGAGAACAAGGGAAGAAAAGAAGAGGGAGACCACGAAGGAAGTGGTTTGATGCCGTCCGGACTGGCCTAGAAGAAATGGGTACAAGAGACTGGAGAGGACAAGTACAGGACCGCAAAAAGTGGAAGAAATTAGTCAAGACTATCGAAGCCAAGGGCCTCTAAGGCCTGTAGGGCTGTTATATATATAAAACTTTTTATTAAGAATCACTTTTTTCGGTAAAATTAATAATAAAAGAGTTATCAGAATTGAAATAACTGAAAATAATGTTAGTTATTAGTGGAGTCACTGAAGGTGGATATGAGCTATTACCTCCGATTTCGTTGAACCTCCATCGATTTGCATGAAAATTGGTGAGTGGTTAGAGAATATCTCAAGGAACAAAGGTGACATGGTGCCAACTTGCGCTTTTACCCTAGGGGTGGGTGCCACCCCTTCTCGGGGGTGAAAATTATTTTATTAAAAATAACCCCATAACTCGATAGAGGGACAAATTTCAAGTAACATTTGTTATATAAAGTTATTAAAATAAATCAAAACTTTTTGAGTTATTAAAGATCAAAGATTTTAATTTTTCTTAAGAAAAATGCATGTTTTTAAATAATTTTTCATCAATAACTCAAAAAGTGTAAGTTTTTACAAAAAAGTTATTATTATCAAAATTGAAGCTAATAAAAAATTAAATAAATCCCTTACTAGAAAAACCTTTTACTTTTAACTAAAAGTGAGTTATCTTATAGGTAATTGAATGCATATTTTTTTCGGCGAGTAAAAAACTATAAGTATTCAAGCTGAAATAACGGGAAATTGATGCATTTTATAACATAAACTTATTAAACATTTGTCAAAGTACTTAAAAATATCTATCAAATGAGCCCCCTAACATGTTGATTGCGTTAAAATTTATGCTCCAAATTTTTTCAAAATTTATCTTTTAAAAATGTTTCCAAAAAATTTTATTGTTTTTTTTAATAGCTCCGTTCGTGTTTACGATATCAGGTTTATCAAAAACTGTTTGAAAGTTAATTCTTAGTGCTATTTAAGCGCGTTAAACCTAATCTTCTAAACCCTTACTTTTCTAAAAAATAAAAGGTTAAATGACCCCGGTTGCATGGTTCCCACAGCAAAATTTAAGATTTAAACGTTTCTATCTCGGTTATTTTTTACCCTATAGAAATAGTAAAACAGGTAAAATATTTGATACAGAAAAAACTAAAATTTGGTTATACATAAGTTTTTACGTATATTGAGTATTTTTGGAACTATTATCAAAAGAATATGAGAATTACAATAATTTTAAAAATTATGATTTCTTTAAATTACATCTTTTTTCAAAAATATGCATTCTCAACCGGTCAAAATTATCGAAAACATTACTAATGCTAATATAAAGAAGTTCTTGTAAGGATTACTATAAATTTTAATTTTTGTGGAAATGGCGTATGTTTTATTTTTCACTTTTTTCTAAAAAATTCGAAACGGGTCTTTTATTTTCATTATAACTTGCTTAATTTTGACGCTATTACCTTGTTCTGAAGCTCATTTGATAGGTATTCTGAAGTACTTTGACAAATGTTTAGCAGGAATATTTTATACATTGCATTGTTTTCCCGTTATTTGAGCTTGAATACTTAGATTTGAGTACTCGTCGAAAAAAATACACATTCAATTCCAATAACCTCACTTTGAACTAACATTAGTTTAGTTCCTTATGTGAGGAATGTATTGAACTTTTTATTATCTTCAATTTCAGTAATAATAACTTTTTTGTAAAAGCTTATAGTTTTTGATTTATACGTGAAAAACCGATTTAAAACATGCATTTTTTTACGAAAAAAATAAAATCTTTGGTCTTTAATAACTCAAAAAGTGTTGATTTATTTTAATAACTTTATATAACAAATTTTGCTTATAATTTATCCCTCTATGGACTTATGGTATTATTTTTAATAAAATAATTTTAACCCCCGAGAAGGGGTGGCATCCATCCCCAGGGTAAAAGCGCAAGTTGGCATCATGTCACCTTTGTTCTTTGAGGTATCCTCTAATTACTCACCAATTTTCATGAAAATCGATGGAGGTTCAACGAAATCGGGGGTGAAAACCTTCAGTGACTGCACTATATCCATAATTATCCATAATAAAAAAAAAATCAATTAGAAGGATATAATGCATACTAGAATATAGTTTTTAGTTTCAAACAACTTTTCATAATAGCAATTTTCTATATTATGAAAAATAAAGCTATTTTACTCTTGAGTGACAAATTTTTGACATACCTCGTATACCTAATATTTAAAAAATTTGATATTTGATGGTTAAATCTTAGGTTTTGGACCATGCAGAGCTTTTTATGAAGAATAACTTTTTTTCGTAAAGTTAATAATAAAAAAGTTTTCCATATGGATACAACTTACAGGGACATACTATATATATATATATATATATATATATATATATATATATATATATATATATATATATATATATATATATATATATCCACAGAGAACGGCAGTTCTCACCAGTGGCGCACAACACCCCTACACGCGACACTATATATACACGAAATTTTCGATTTTCTAAACCTGACTGAATTGAAAATTGGTACAAATTCCATCTTAAAGTTTAGGAAAAGACTCGTCCATTCATATGTCAACCATTAATTTTGGTCCAAGGGTGTGGATTTTACGGCCCTTCCCATTTAAAGCCTGTTTTTCGTTCTCGTCCCCAAAACTCCCAAAAATTTCAAAAATTTAAGCCCGACCTTTGCGGCTCCTGATAGCACAGATAATTACCTTTCCAACGCATGTTAAATTTTGAAAATCGGTTGTACCATTCAAAAGATATCGAGCTCAGAAATATGACTCAATTTTTATTTAAAAAATGGAAAATGTTTGTGGATATGTATGTATGTATGTATGTATGTATGTGTGTGGAAAAGTTACACCGATCTGAATGTTTTCTTCTGTGTTTCAAGAAGGTGTGAGGGCCGATTCAGAACCGGTCTAATTTTTGACTTCTGACTACCCTTAAGCCAGCTAGAGGGCTGGGTAGATACAAAATAGCATATTTTTTGGGCGTATATATCTTAGGTTCAAGGAAAGACAGGAAAACCGCGAATACACCAAATCAATAGAGTTGAGTTAAGCTTTCAAATGGCGCCTAAGCGATCAAGCTAAGACATACACACTGCTCACTATAGCCAAAAAACTGAAAAATTAAACTTTGAAAATTTTGGTTTTTCGACAATTACTCAAAATTTCAACCTACGAATTGCGCCAATAACTGAGCGTTTGTAGAAGGACTCAGGACGCGTCTAACGGTGTATACCTCATATCTGGGAAAATTCGAATTTTTAAGTTATAGGCTTCATAAATATGATCAAATCTATTTCTTATGGGAAAAACGGTTCTTCAAGCTCAATAATTCCTGTAATACGTTCAGTTATCACACTCGATCTTGGATGCATCAGATACTACTTGTCAATACGTTTCAAATTCATGTTTAGTGATCAACATCAGGTAAGCCGTTCAGAAGTTATAGAGCTTCAAATTTATAATTAGTCCAGGAACTGAAATTTTTCACTTCGCAATTTTTACAGAATGGATAGATTTGCTTGAAAATTTGACAATAAGTAGTGGATAGTCCAAGGATAAAAATCTATATGATGCAGAAATACGCTTTTACCATGGGGTGGTTGCCACCTCATTTCGAGGGTGGAAATTTTTTATTATATTTTGACCGCAAATGCTGGTAAAAACATTAATTATAAGCAAAGAATGTTCATTATACATTTTTCTGATAAAATTAATAGTTTTCGATTTAGTGGTTATCGAAGCTGTTAGTTTTATATCGAAAAAATTACCAGAGAACGGCAGTTCTCGCCAGTGGCGCAGAAATACACCCCCCTATACGCGACACTATTATATGCACGAAATTTTCAATTTTCTAAATCTGACTGAATTGAAAATTGTGCCAACTCCCATCTTCAAGTTCAGAAAAAGACTTACCCATTCATATGTCAACCATCCATTTTGGTCCAAGGCTGTCGATTTTACGGCCTTTCCTAATTAGGGTCTGTTTTTCGTTCTGGTCCCCAAAACTCCACAAAAACTTCGAAAATTTAAGTCCGACCTTTGCGGCTTCTAACAATACTGATCATTACCTCTCCAACTCATGTCTAATTTTGAACATTACCAGAGAACGGCAGTTCTCGCCAGTGGCGCACACCCACACCCCCCTACACGCGACACTATATAAACACGAAATTTTCGATTTTCTAAATCTGACTGAATTGAAAATTGGGCCAACTCCCATCTTAAAGTTCAGAAAAAGACTCACCGATTTATATGTTAACCATCGATTTTGGTCCAAGGGTGTAGATTTTACGGCCCTTCCTATTTAGGGTCTGTTTTTCGTTCTCGTCCCCAAAACTCCCAAAAACTAAAAATTCAGTCCAACCTTTACGGCTTCTAATAGAACTGATCATTACCTTTCCAATGCATGTTTAATTTTGAAAATCGGTTATACCATTCAAAAGTTATAGAGCTTAGAAATGTGACTCAATTTTTATTTAAAAAAGGGAAAATGTTTGTGGATATGTATGTATGTGTGTTTGAAAGTTAAACAGATTTGATATTTTTTCTCTGTGTTTGAAGAGGGGGTCAGGGCTGATTTAGAACCGGTCTAGTTTGTGACTTTTGACCACCCATAAGCCAGCTATAGGACTTGGTAAGTACAAAACGGCATATATTTTGGGGGTATATATATTCGGACCAAGACGAGGCAGGAGAACTGCAAATACATCAAATCAATAGTGTTGACCTAAGCTTTCAAATGGTGTTTAAGCCATCACGATCAGACATAGACACAGCTCAGTATAGCCGAAAAACTGAAAAACTAAACTTTGAAAATTTTGGTTTTTCGACAATTACTCAACATTTCAACCTACGAATAACCAATAACCAATAACGCCAATAACTTAGCGTTTGTGGAAGGACTCAAGACGAATCTAACGGTGTATACCTTATATCTGATAATATTCGAATTTTTAGGTTATAGGCTTCATACATTTTATAAAATCTATTTCCTGTGGGAAAAACGGTTTCTCAAGCTCAATAATTCCTGTAATAGCTTCAGTTATCATACTTGACCTTAGATCCATCAGATACTGCTAGTCAATACGTTTCAAACTCATGTTTACTGATCAAAATCGGTTAAACCGTTTAGAAGTTATTAAGCTACAAAAGTATAATCCAATTAACGATTATTCCCGAAATGGTTTATGTAGTTGTAGTGGTTACGACGCTAAATTTAATCTGGCAACGGGCAATCCGACTTCATTTACCGGCCATCTCAATATTTTTGTTTCAATCTATTTCGAATAGAAAAAAATCTAATGTACATTCGATGTTACATTCGATAATACATTTGGGATATAATGCAACAAATGTGACCATTTATAAAGCTAGACGTGTAATAGGGGAACATTGCATTCAACTTCATACATTTAATTTATAAATAACTTTGAAAAACTCCTGATACAAGAATAAAAAACCGCTAAACGCCGTAAAAATGAGTGGCGCATAAAATATTCCAGCTACAAAAGATCTGATATGAATATAACGTGGCGCGAAAATGGATTTTCATTTGATGCAAAACAAAATTCTAGTTTTATTTTAAAATATTTTTCCATAATATTTGCTAAGTTTGAAGTAAACGCGCCACAAAAGAGTTTCAAAATTCAAACTGTATCAAAGTTACTCTTTTGTGGCGCGTTTACTTCAAATTTAGCAAATATTATGGAAAAATCTTTTAAAATAAAACTAGAATTTTGTTTTGCATCAAATGAAAATCCATTTTCGCGCCACGTTATATTCATATCAGATCTTTTGTAGCTGGAATATTTTATGCGCCACTCATTTTTACGGCGTTTAGCGGTTTTTTATTCTTGTATATATATACATATATATGTAATATGTTACTTTTTACACCACTATAGACTGGGACTTGGGACTTTTGACTTTTTTTAAACTAAATTGATGTTGCTCTGAAAATACAAAGTTTATTAATTTTACAATATTTACAAACTTAAAATTATACTACCTGAAAATACAAAGAAACAACAATTTAAGCTAATTATTCTACGTTAAAAAATTCTTAATCATTTATGACATTAAGTAATTTTAAGAAAGTTTATTCATGACATTTTGTCACTGTCACTTCACTTTATCTTGCTACTTGGCTAGTGTCTCAGCTACTTGCTTCAAACTTAAATTAAAGAGAATCTCGACAGCAGATATTGTATGTCGGGATTTCTCTTTACATCTCCCCCCCTTCAGGTGAGAACTAGACAGGTATTTGTGTGGTCATTTTTGGATTCTTCAAACAACGGTGTTAGTTTTGTAATGTGGAACAGGTTTGACTCTTCTTTACTGTGCCCAGTGTCCAATTCGTAGATAGAATTCGACCATTTCTTCTTAATTGTGTACGGTCCAGTTCGCAATTCGTTTAGCTTTGCTCTGTTTAATTTATTACCATTTTCCACGTATACTTGGTCTCCAACATTTAGTTGTAGGTCTTTTCGATGTGCATCAAATCTTCTTTTGTTGCATTCATGTGATTTTAATGTATATTTCAATGCTAATTTTCTATCTTTACTTAATTCTTCTCGTGTGACTGTAGGCCTTATTTCATCAGGTAGTATGTTTGTGTTTTCACCTTCTACTAGATATTTTGGAGTAAACCTTGTTATCGTATGCTCTGTTTTATTGTAGGCTGCTACACATTTTTGTGCAACTGTTGACCATGCAATTTTGTTCTTTGTTTCATTTATTTTACATCTTATTTTATTTACGAGCGTTTGGTTTACTCTTTCATTCAGCCCATTGGAAAATGGTGCATCAACAGCAGTGAATACTAGTTTTGTATTATTATTCTTAAGAAATTGTTTGTATTCTTTCGAGTTTATTCCAGGGTATTGATCTGCTAACACTATGTCGACTTGGTAATTGTCTGTTACCATTTTTGTCAATTTTATAAAGTCCGTTGCACTTTGATTCTGTGATGTTAAAATATAAACGTACCTTGTAAAATGGTCAATTAATATATGGAGGTACTTCTTTGTTGACCGACATCCACCAAATCCTCCAACAGTGTCTATAGAAACTATTTCAAATGGTCGTTTTGCTGGACCTAAATGTGACATCCATCCATATTTGGGTTTTCTTCTTGATTTGTTTTTCAAACAAATTTCACAGTTATTGCACATTTTTCTTATATTTTTTAATAAGTTTTTTGCTGTATAAAATGGAGTTATCTTGTTTATCATCTGTGTTTGTCCTAAATGGCAGTAGGTGTAATGTGTCCTTTTTATTAGATCTATACTAAAATTTTCTGATATTAAAATTTTGTCTCTTTTTCTTATTTTTCTATAATAGATTCCATTCTTAAATGTCAAATTACTATTGTGTAAATCTCTTTGATCTTGTTGTATCTCTGCGATATCTATTAAGTTAATTTTTCTTATGGATTCACTCATTTGTAAATCACTATAATAGTGGTTTACAAACTGAAGAAAATCGTCCAAATTTTCCTCTGGTTCTAATACTGGATTTCTGCTCAGACAGTCCGCTTCTTGGTTTGTTGCCCCTGGATTATATTTAACCCTAAAGTTGTACTGTGATAAGTAGTAAGCCAAATCACCTAATTCTTCATCAGTTCTAGCTTTAAAATTCATATTTTCTAAGGGTTTATGGTCAGAATATACCTTAAATTCTTTGCCCATTAGCCAATGTTGCCAATATTTTACAGCTTCTTTTATGGCTAAGCATTCTAGATATATTGCTTTTTTCTTCTTTTGTGCTTCTGTTAATTTTTTTGAAAAATATGCCACTGGTCTACTATTACCATTTTCATCGTCCTGTTTTAGCACAGCTCCCACACCAATCATGCATGCATCTGTGTAGATTTTAATTGGGACGTTTGGGTCAAATATCTTCAGAATTGGTTGTGAACACAACCAATTTTTTATCTTATCGAAGGCTTCTTGACATTCTTTTGTCCAGATGAACTTAACATCTTTCCTTAATAGGTTATATAGCGGTTCAAGTATAACTGCTCTGTGTGGTATAAATTTTTGATGAAAATTTATTTTTCCCAAAAATTGACGGATATTTTTTTTCTTTTCCGGAACTGGAAAATCTTTTACAGCGGTCAGGTAATCTTTTAATGGTCTCACCGAATTCTTTTCGATTATATGACCCAAATATTTTGCGCTATTTTTCGCAAATGAGCATTTTGAGAATTTTAGTTTAAACCCTTCTTTCATAATTGTTTCCAATAATGTAGATATATGTGAAATATGATCTGTGAATGTCTTAGAGAATATTATAATATCATCAATAAAGTTTATTGCAAAATCTGACATTTTATATTTTCTTATTATGTTACTCAGTATTCTTTGGAAAATGGCTGGTGATGTCTTTAATCCAAATGGTAGACAGGTCCATTGGAAGTGTCCCTCTTGTGTTACAAATGCTGTTTTATGTTTATCTTCAATTTTCATTGGAATTGACCAGAACGCAGAGTTAATGTCTAATGTTGTAAAGTAATTACAGTTTACTGTTTTTATTATTAAATCTTCTATCAATGGAAAAGGCTGTGATTGAGGTGTGACTATTTTGTTAAGTTCTCTAAAGTCTATACACAGTCTTGATTTTTTTCCCTCTTCTTTTTTATATGCCAATGTAACAGGAGCAGCAAAAGGACTATATGATTCTTCAATTAAACCCTTTTCCAATAATTTTGCTACTTGATTTTCTATCTCTTTTCTGTCCTCCATTGTGCATCTGTAGGGGCGTTTGTAACAGTATTTTTCTACCATTAGATCAATGTGGGCTTCATAATCTTTAACTGTACCAACATCATATTTATCCTTGGCAAATACCGTTGCATATTTATCAATTATTTCTTCAATTTTAACTTGTTTATCTAAATCTAGATGATTTTTTTCTATTTCAAATTGATCAATATTTAAATTTTCATTGAAATTAATTTTATATTCTTTTTTGTTTATGTCACCTAGTACATCAGGAATTTTGACATATTTATTTTTTTCTGGTGATTCTATATTTCTATCATTGTTATGTATAATCTCTAGTCTCTCATTGTGACTTATATTAAATTTTAAACAACAGTCCAAACCTGCTAAAAAATCATACTTAAATTCTTCATTTTCTATAACAAAAACATTCATTTCATTTTCAACGTCTAAAATTTTTAATTTTAATGTAACCATACCTTTTGTTTTTGAACTACCATTAATTGTGTTTAGATTAACTGAATGTTTATTATTCCATTCCTTCTGTTTTATTTTCAATATTTTTGAATTTATCAGTGACACATTGGATCCTGGATCATACAGTGCATTCACATTCAGTATGTTGTTTATTTTTACGTTGAACACAATTAATGGTATTATTGTAAGTTTTTTGGATTCTCGTTGCTCAATTCCACTTCTAACATTGCATTGTTATTTATTGTCCTCACTTGACCAGCTTTATCTTTTTTTTCTTTAAACCAGCAATTCTCCTCAGAATGGAACCGTTTTCCTCTATTTGCATTTTCACATATTTTACAAGGAGTTTTTTCCTCTGATTGTTTGAATTTATTTTCTGCATATTTTTTCTTTTTCATTAGACTTCTAGTTGCAAGGTGTTCAAGTTTACCTATCTCATTGTACAAATCTTGGGTACCTTGTAATATTTCTCTATCAATTTTATCTGCAACATTATTTGGTAGGCCAATGGCTATTAAATCTATTAATGTGCTTGTGTCAATGGATTTACTCACCTGCAGTAGTAGCTTTTCCTTTTTTATTGCATATTCTAATAAGGAACCAGTCTGGTATTTAAATGTGTGAGCATATCGGATTTGAGACCACCCTTTACTTCCAAAAGTTTCACAAAAATTATTTTTCCAGTCTTCCCAATCTGATTCTACTGTAAATTTTAGTATCATACAGCTGTACCAGTCTATACTTGCCTTTTCAAGGAAAAATTTTAAAATTTCAATCTTTTTCTTTTCTTCTAGAATTAAACAACGTTCGCATTCTCTTTCAAATTCAGATAGCCATTGGTTTGCGTTTATATTTTTTCCATCAAATTTTTCAATCATAAAATCTTTTGCTATCTTGCTTAAATTCTGAATTTCAGATGTTTGTTCTTTATTTTCCATCAGTTTTTCCAATAGTTTTTGTATTGTGTCAACTTGAACATCTGATGTGGGTTCACTATCACTCTCTGTCAGTTCTTCTAAATATTGATTCTCAAAATATAAATTTTCATCTTCATCTAGATAGATTTTTGATAATTCTTCTGTTAAGGTTATCCACACTTTTCTAGATTTATTTCTTTTCTTTATAGAGTTTTTTATTCTTGCATATACCTGTGTTTTGCACACTTCTTTGTGCAAATTCGCTGGCTGAAACTCATCTGGTAATAAAAAGGTTTTTCCATCTGGTGTGCCAATTGAAGTTATACACATCATATTTGTTTTTCCATCTTGTGCTCCTACCATTTTAAAGTCAAACCTTAATTTTCCATTTTTGAGTGTACTTAAGCAAAATTGTTGTTTTGTAATATGTTACTTTTTACACCACTATAGACTGGGACTTGGGACTTTTGACTTTTTTTAAACTAAATTGATGTTGCTCTGAAAATACAAAGTTTATTAATTTTACAATATTTACAAACTTAAAATTATACTACCTGAAAATACAAAGAAACAACAATTTAAGCTAATTATTTTACGTTAAAAAATTCTTAATCATTTATGACATTAAGTAATTTTCTTCTTCTTCTTCTTCTTTTTTGTTTTTGGTTTCGCTGCAAGGCGATTACCAGCACGATTTATAAGCGATCTTGACGTAGTCTGGCTCTAAGCCATACCAAAATCGCTGACTATGTTCTTGTAACGAAGCTTTTGATGAGGTGTGATGATTATAATTAAATGAGATTAATTGGGTCAGGTTCAGTATGATTAAAAATTAAAACATAAATTAAATGACAAATAGCAACATAATATAACACGGATACATATAAACAGTTGAGCCTTGCAATTTGTAAGCTTATTTTGTTAATTGCTAGAAAACGCATTGCAGTTTATAAGCTTATTTGGTTAATTGCAAGAAAACGCATAATTACATTGACTGATTCTTCCGTTAAAGAACTTAGAATATTGTATATAGAGAGCGGTGTTTTGAAGTTCATGGAAATAAATTTTGTGTATATATCAAAATTAGGAATCACATTAATCGGGCATTCGAAAAAGATGTGGTTTAGATCCTCGAGACGACCACATTCACAAAAAGGATTATCTTTTATATTCATTTTATACAGATGTTGTTTTGTTAAACAATGGCCTGTGCGCATTCTAATGATGGTGGTAGTGTGTCTTCTATTTCTATATGGAAAATTTGAATACCAAGGTTTTGTAGGAAAGAAGTCTTGAATTGTTTTGTATTGCGAAGTCTTCTTCTGGACTAAAGATTTCCATTTTTCTTGGTACTCTTTTGTAATTTTTCCTTTGATGATTGATAGGGCATCCTGGGAATTCAGTTGTACTTCCATGGGTACATTCAGGCCTCTTCCTATTTTTGCCAGTATGTCAGCCTGGGTGTTACCAAATATATTAGAGTGTCCAGGTATCCAGGAAAGGAGAATTTTGGTACCATTCTCATTGGCTGAAGATATAAGTTTCTTTGTTTTTAGGGCCCTTATATCTGCTGAAGCAGATATGTTACATGTTTTAATATTGGTTATTGCATTGAGCGAATCAGAAAATATTATAGCTTTCTTTAGATGTTTTGTAGTTGCGACTTCCACCGCTTGATGTATTGCTATACTCTCTGCTTTGCTTATGCTTAGAGCTCCAGGAAGTCTTGAGGAGAAATTATAATCAATACTCGGGATGCATATCCCAAAACCTACCCTTTCTTTGTTTTTTGAGGCATCAGTATATATAAAGGTATGGTCTTTCCCATATTGTTCAGTAGTCATAAGGAATTTTTCTTTAATCATCGGGTCATATTTTTTGATATTACAATTTAGAATTGGAAGTGGATTCATTAGTGTATCATAGTCTAATTCATAGCATGGAAAATTTGGGCTTTTGTATATTTTTTTAAAATATGGAAAAAAATATTCTAATGCCGAAACCAAGTATGGTACATTATGCCTTGTGTAAAAATTAGGTTTGTTTATAAGTCTTTTACGTATTTCAATTAGGAGTAATATTATGGGATGATTCTCAATAATGATGATTTTACTTAAAAATTTAGAGGCTAACAATAATCTTCTATGTTCTAGGTCCATTTGGGCAGACTCTGCCAAGATTGCCAAATTTGGTGTAGACTTCATGCACCCCAAACATATCTTAAGTCCCTCAAAAAATACTGCATTGAGTTTGTTGTTGCATTTTTGTGATATTGGGTTGAATAGGAAGGAACCATAATCGAGGTGAGATCTGATCAAGGCATTAAAAACCATTAGGAGTGTTCGTGGGTCAGCTCCCCACCAGACTCTACATATTGCACGTAGGATGTTAATATTTTTCTTTGCCTTGAGTATAATATTGTCAACATGTAAGTCCCATGATAGATGCTTATGAAAAATTATGCCTAGAAATTTCACTTCATTTTTTAGAGGAATGGCTGTGTTGTTGATTTTGATTTCTGTTAGATTATCTCTTCGCCTACCCTTTGTGAACCATACAGCTTCACATTTGTCTTTGGATAAGGACAAGTCATGTTCTGCAAGCCAGTGTAATGTGTTTTCCAATTCTTTGTTTATTTTACTTACCATGCTTTGGATATCATATCCCTTAATATACAAAACCAAGTCGTCTGCATATCCACATATTTTAACTTCATTATTGCTAATACAAAACAATTCTGCTATATAAATATTAAACAAAATGGTACTTAAGGGAGAACCTTGAGGTAGCCCCTTAGTTGCCATGAAAGGTCCCAAAAAGTCACCATCATTAGATCTTGAATATAAAAGTCTGTTCTGTAAAATTTTGAACACAATATTATTTATTGCAGATGGAATATTTCGAAGTTTTAGTTTGCTATAAAGTTTGTATATATTGACATTATCATATGCTGCTTTGATATCAAGAAAGATGGCCAAAACCGATTGGGAGGATTCAAAGGCTTCCACAATTGTGGAATAAAGGAGGGTCAAGTTGTCAGCAGTGCCTCTTCCTTTTCTAAAACCTGTCTGATGGTTGGTGAATGAACAGTTATGTTCTAAGGACCAATCTAGGCGATTCTTGATTAATATTTCTAATGTTTTAAGCACACATGAGGATAAAACTATTGGTCTGAAACTACTGGCCAAGAGTGGATTTTTGTGTGGCTTTAAGATATTTATAACATTATGGTTTTTCCAATCTTCAGGCAGGTTGTCACCATTTAGACAATTATTGTAGATATTCAACAGAAAATGTTTAGCTTGTAGTGGTAGATGTTTTATCATAAGGTAAGGAATGTCGTCCATACCTGGTGCCGAATTTTTTTTATTATTTACAGCATTGTTAAGTTCCCAGATTGTAAAAGGGGAAACTTGCTCGTTTATATCGTCAAGCTCAAAATTTGGATCAATAAAAACTGCAGACATGTTCTGTAGAATTTCTGTTTTAATGTTATCTGCGGGGTTATGAAATGTCTGGCCGTAATTTTTGTTATTTGAGAATTTTTTAACTTTGCTCCAGACATAGGTAGTGTTAGATTCCTTATTTAATGATTCACAGAAGTTTATGAATTTATTTCTTTTTTTAATTCTGAGGTTTCGTTTAGTTTGGGCGATTATACGTTTAGCGTTTATATAGTTCTCTAAGGAAACAGATTGTTTAAAGTTTTGAATTGCCTGTTTGCGGCTTTTAATCCAAAGTGAACATTCTTCATCCCACCACGGATTTGAAGGTTTACCCTGTGTTCTACAGTTTTTATAGGGAATTGAGTTATCTGCTACTTGATTAACTACCTCCAAAAACTCATTGTAATTAGAGTTTACCGGTAAATCAAGCATTCCTGTTATCATCCCAGTGTGGAATGTATACCAGTCTGCTCTTTTAATATTTCTCATTTTGTATGTTTGTGTATAGATGCTATCATTTTTGTTAAACTCACAGTTGTTTATTATGACAAAGGTGGGGAAATGGTTGCTATTTCCACAATCTTGTATGACACCCCAAGTAGAACATAGAGCCATATTATTACTTGCTATGGCTAGATCTACAGCGCTAAGATTATTATTAGGAGGTTGAAACAATGTTGCTGACCCATCATTTAGGATAATTAATTCTTTATCAAAAATAAAATCATAAATATTTCTTCCTCCCTTATTGGTAGGACATTTATCCCATAGGGGATGGTGAGAGTTCAGATCACCTAGTATAATTAAGTTTTCTGTAGGTATGTTTTCTATTGTTGAGCTCAAGAAAGGAAGAGTTATGGCATTATTTGTATTGGAGTAAATGTTTATTATGTATAAGTTACCAATTTTTGTTGTTATGTATTGGATTTGGTCTGAGTTGTACTTCTGAATTGTAGAAAAAATAATAGATTTCTTGATACAAGTAGCTACTCCACCATATCCGTCATCTCTGTCCTGTCTGACAACATTATAATACTTCAAAGAAAAATTAAAATCTTGTTTAAGCCAAGTTTCATTAATAGCAATTATGTCAGGGTCTTCTTTGAAAATTAAGTTCGTTATGTTTTCCCTGTTTGATTTAATACTTCTAATATTCCACTGAATAATTTTTAATTTCTTTTTTGAATTTATGATTATGTGATTTGATATGTTTAATTAATTAAAATCAGAATCAGATTTATCCTCTTGGTCCATATAGGACTCTACGTTTAATCGGGAAAATAAATGGTTTTTAAGTAAATTTAAGTTTTCTGATGATGTATTACTAATAAAATTTAGGCATGAGTTTAAAAAGTCATTTGAAGAAAAGGTATCAATATTTTGAAAGTTTTGCGATGCACTGGATTGCCAGGCTTGATTGGAGTTTTGTGATAAATTAGCCGAGGTTCTTGATTTGAAAGGTTCTGAACGAGAAAATGAGCTAGTGGAGGAAGAGGTTGGCTTTTCTGGTCTTAATTGCTGTGTATATGTACTCTTTTCATTTGGTTGCTTATCTTGACGTTTTTGCACGACTCTCCGTTTGTTGTCGGAGTTCAGAACCACCTGTTGAAAGGAACGTTTTACTGTAGATGATCTAAAATTGTTTGTTCTTCGTTGCGATGGTTCTATGGTGTTAGAATTATTTGTACTGGTACTTGGAGTATTTTCTAATGGCCTGCTGTTATTTTTAAAATTTGGAAAATCTCTCGGGTTATAAATAAATTTTTTATTTGATATGTATGATTTTGGAATGGCTTCACTTGCCTCAAAAAATGTCAAATTTTCATACGCCATCAGTTCTTTAATATTCTTTTGCCTTGTATATTCTGGGCAGCTCTTGTCAATAGATTTGTGAGAGTCCTTGCAGTAAAAACATTTTGTCATGCATACGTCTTCATGTTTGTTTTCCCCGCAATTAAAACATCTTTCTTTCCCTTTACAGTTTGTTTTTGTGTGGCCAAATCTAAGACAGTTATAGCATTGTGTCACTGGGGCAATATATGTGTCCACTAGTCTTGGTATGCCATAAAAAAACACAGTTTTGGGCATAAGAACGCCTCGAAATGTAAATAGTGTCGTACCTGTGGGTTCATAAGAAGTTACTCCATCTTTAATTACTCTTCTATTTAATCTCTTTATATGTAAAATTTCAATGTCATTTCCTGTATCGCAACACCGAAGAAGTTCTTTTTCATCAATATCTGTATCAATTTGTCTGACGATACCTTTGCAGGTTACGAAGTTAAAAGGTATATATATCTTGTATCCCTGATTTAGAAGTTGAGTGTTCTTAAGTAGCATATTAGCCGAGTGAAAATTGGAAAATTCAACTGAAACTCTATTGAGTCCTTTACTATCTATTTTTTTAACGTCATTAAGTTTGAGGTTGAATATATCTCGAGCTATTTTAATTGTATTGAATGTGCCAATTTTTATATTCGGTATATTTGTAGATTCAAGATATACTACAAAAGGTCCATGATCTTTTTCGGAGTATGTATTAACCTTTTTTTCATCCTGAGAATTATTGTCGGAAGTCTGATTTTGATTTTTTTCGGAATTATTAGTCATTGCAATTTTAGCCGGAGAAGAAGTATCAGGATAAGGGGGGACTGAGCCCCCCTTTTCCTCACTCATTGTAAGAAAAAACCAGTCAATGAAGTATTAATAACTAGAAAGCAAAAAGAAATAAAAAGAGCAAGCAAAATAGCATAAAAGAAAGCCGCTTAAAAAAAATATAAGCAAAAATGCTCAACTTACCTATATGCAAACACTTAAGCAACAACACCGGCGGTTGTTAGCTAGGTTAAGACCCTAAACTAGTGGCAAACTTTAACTGCTGCAAAACAGAAACTGTTCACACCTCGAAAGCGTAATGTCTAGTTTAGAAATAATAAATTTTTGGAAAATATTTCTTAAATTTAAAATACGCGGTCTGACGTTTGGTATTTTATTTTTCTACTGCTATAGTTTCTTGATTATCACAACCAAAAATTGTTAAGTAATTTTAAGAAAGTTTATTCATGACATTTTGTCACTGTCACTTCACTTTATCTTGCTACTTGGCTAGTGTCTCAGCTACTTGCTTCAAACTTAAATTAAAGAGAATCTCGACAGCGGATATTGTATGTCGGGATTTCTCTTTACATATATATATATATATATATATATATATATATATATATATATATATATATGTATATATATATATATATATATATATATATAAAATAGATGAAATAGAGAATGTGGAAAAATCCCCTTACGAACAATTCACACA